>NC_085869.1:41968007-42005507 GCF_034702125.1 Engraulis encrasicolus
CTCTGTCTCTCTCTCTCTCTCTCTCTCTCTCTCTCTCTCTCTCTCTCTCTCTCTCTCCTCATTGAAGTTCTGACAGTTGGCTTAACGCTGGGACTCATTGTGGTTCCTTCATATGAATTATAGATTTCAGAAGCACACACACACAAACAAACACACACACGGACACGGACACACATACACAGACACAGACACAGACACAGACACAGACACAGACACAGACAAACACACACACACACACACACACACACACACACACACACACACACACACACACACACACACACACACACGTTGTAGCTGCTAACAATTGTCAATGCCGATAAAACGTAGAGTAGAGTAGCCTAGAGAGTATAATTTATTGATCCCAGGGGGAAATTAATCAACTCTTCTCCATCAACTCCATCCACTCCCCCTCAAGTGTATAGGGGCAGTCATGATCAATTATGAATCATGCTGAATGCTGTATCATGAATGCTGAATGCTGAATCCCTTCCCAAAACCAGTGCCAGTGCAACCAGTGCAATCCTCCAAGACTGGGGTACTTTGTGCATTGTTTTGTCCACTCTCCACCATGTCCTGTGTGCTGCAATGACAAATAATGGGACGTCCACGCAGTCCTAGAGAATTTGGACTTGTAGTAGGGTTGTATTGCACAGTCAAATGTGAATAAAGCAAGATTTTGAACAACCATGTTCTTCAGTCATATGGAATGAGTGAATAAATATGGAAGCATGTTACAGTAGACATACTCAGCCTTGCAAAAAAAATCCTCCTCTTTACATAAAATAAAAGAGACTGTTGTATTCCCAGGGCACAACAGCACAGACGGCAAAGCCCATATCATTCACACTTTGCACACTCCACGCCTGACCCACACAGTTGCGAGAACACACACAAGCGTGCGCGCGCACACACACGCACCTCGAGTGGGCCGTGGCAGTCTACTCCACACGTAAATAAAACAAGCAGGCGACAAGTTTGATAGTAAAATAAACTATTATAACAGACTGTTGCGTGACAAGACTTGACCAACATTAACCCACACTATATGTTTACGTAAGTTGTCAACACAAGCCATTTTTAGTTAGCCTTGTCTTGGCTTGTTTCCCAGGTTCTGTCATTGAAAAGTGAAACACATTCTGTAGCCCACACGAACATAACACGTTTCTGGGTCTTGTCTCTGTCATCAGCCACCGCCATCATATCAGAATAAATCGGCTATGGCTATCTGAATTCTTCTGAATTCAATCGCTTTGCTACTCACCTGCCCATATTATTGCGAGTGCCAGACGCAAAATTCCTGCAGCAGCCATCCGGCCGTCCCAAGTTTTGATAGAACTCAGTGCTAAAGTTCGATATTTATCTGTTAACACGTTTATAACCACTACGCACTTTGCTTAGGAACACAATCCCACCCGCGTACAACCAGCGAAATAGCTGAGAAACGTTGCCGCCGTCTTCATGAAATTGTCGACTCCTGCACCATCGGCGGGCGGGCGAAAGACGTCTTCGCAGAATTCCAGCTGTGGAGGCTTGCCGTCGTGTGGGAGAAAGGGGCGGAGGAGAGGGGAAAGTGGAAGAGGGAAGTAAAATCAAATGGGGAGACAGGAGGGAGCGACGGCGAGAGCAGAGTAGGAGAAGGGGGGGAGAGAGAATGGAGAGAAAAAAAAAGAATGGGAGAGAGAGTGGGGGGGGGGGTCCGGGGTACGAGACGGGAGGGAATGAGGAGAGAATTAGTAAAAGGAGGGGAGAGAAGAGAAATGGAATGAGAGCATGGAGAGAATTAGTGGCAGAGTGAGTGTGAGAAAGAGGATGGATAGAATAAGAGTGCCGAGAGTAGGGAAGGAGAGAATAAGAGAGTGGGAGCATAGGGTGGGACAGAAGGCGAGAGGACAAGGAGAGAATGAGTGAGAGAAGAGAAGAGAAGAGAAGAGAAGAGAAGAGAAGAGAAGAGAAGAGAAGAGAAGAGAAGAGGGAGCAGAACACAGAGAGAGAACGGTAGAGGAGAAGAGAGAAGAGATGTAGGGGGGTAAAAGGAGGGGCAGATGAGATTGGATGAGAAAGGGGGATAGAAGGAATAAAGTGAAAAGAGGAAGGTAAATGGCGGAAAGGGGGAAGAGAGGAAACAAGAAGAGAGCAAAACACAGGAGAGGGGAGGAGAAGAAAGGAGCAGAAAACAGGCATAGTAGAGTAGCGGAAAAAATAAAAGGGAGGAGGGGTAGGAAGTGGAGAAAAGACAGTCAAGGAGTGGGTGCAGTAGGAGAAAATGAGACCGGGGGGGTTAACAGGTGTACGAGGAGGTGAGGGGGCATTTGGCCAAAAAAGGTTGAGAACCCCTTCCCTTGGCATTCACACACCACAAGAGACACAAAGCAGAGGAATGACCTCCAGAGGCGGACTTTACATTAGGCAAACCTAGGCAATTGCCTAGGGCCTTGACCAAATCTGTCCTCCATAGGCCCCAACGTCACACCAGTCACTGTGAATACACAAAAAAGTAGGCTTGATCTTAATTTGTCACTTTTGTAAAATAATCAAAGATATATATGAGACAAAACACTAAAATACTTAGGGCCCCAAAATGGCTAGATCCACCCCTGATGACCACATAACGAGTTCCTTGGAAATACAGACTGTGACTTATCGTAAATGAGGTCCTATAGTTGCATCATGTCTGTTAAGAAATGTCAATTGCTTATGTCTACTGTAAATGTGTAACGCTATAGATATGGTGAATATACAGTACTGGGGTGGGTAATCTAATGTAAACACTTGACCAACGCATGACATGCAGGTTATCACAGAAGAGACACAATATAAATGTTGTCACTCTTAAAATCTCATAACCCAACATCAACAAAGAGAGAGAGGTGGCTATTCCAAATTAATGTGTTGATAGTACTCAGTCTATGAGTGGTAATGTGTGCCACGACACAATAGTAAAACATTTAGCAAGGCCAAGTGAGGACAAGTAGCCTAGGTCATTCACAGGACTCGTGTTATCAAAATAGCACAGCCTATGAGGAAGATGTGGTGTTAAGTTCAGTGAGTGTTGAGCAATGTGATAGGTTAAGTTACAAAGCTAGGTTATATGGTGCACAGTCATGTTGGAAGAGGAAGGGGCACATTCCGCACAGTTCCCACAATGTTGGGAGTATGGAATTGTCCGAAATGTTTTGGTGTCCTGATGCAACATCAGTATGTGACCTCACCAATTCACGTTTGAAAGAATGGTCAAAAACTCCTATAACACACTCCTAAACCTTGTAGGTAGCCTTCCCAGGTGAGTTGAAGCTGTAATCAGAGAGAGTAGAGAGAGAGAGAGGTTCCATTGGCCCATTGTTTCCGGGTTCTATTATTGGGGGGGAAATCCCCCTTTAGGCAGACCTAGGCAGACCTAAGGACTGTTCTATTCAATGCTAGGAGCATTATGACACGCCCTTTTAGGCAGACTGGAACCTGGTCACGTTAGGTGCCCATAGAACCCTATTATGTTGGCATATCTCTCTCAAAGAATCTCTGGTGATAGTTTTAAAAGGTGAACTGACATCATACTGATCACCATGGGTTAGGAATGGGATTGCAGTTAAGTTTATATGTCAAGGCAAGAAAAGACGAGTTCATTCCTTCACTAACATGCAGTTGCTAACTACAAAGGCCCATATTGTCACACATGTATTCTCTGGTTGTTGTTAAGTATAGTGATAGGGGAACAAAGGAGTTGTTATAGCCATTATGCCTCCACAAAGGAAGCCTGAATCTTAAATTGTGAGGGACGTGGGTTCTGTGGCACGACGCACTAAGTCCCGTGGGCCCCGTCCATATGGACTTCAGGGATCCCCGTCCATATGGGATCCCAAGTTCAAATCCGGCCTAGGTCATACCCCAACCATATTCCTCTTTCTCACAGTCACTCTGTCTTTCTGTTTTGTTGTCCCCCATTTTCTTTCCTGTCCCACTCTTCGCAAGAAACACATACCAATCATCAGCTCCCAGTCAGGAGCCTCATCAGGAAATTTGAATCTCTCGGGAGAGCATTGTTTGCCATCCATCATCAAGAGGAAACATGGTTCTAGGAAGAGTATTGTTTACATCCACTTCAGGAACAGCACAGAGACGTAATAGGCCTTAAATGCACATTTTCAAGTAAATATCTATACTATACTTGCAACCTTTAATTTTGGCCTTTTCACTGTTCTGATGTCTATGAGAGCATACAAGTAGCTGGCAATTTGCTGGAATGTTTCATAAACACTCTCAATCCCTTAACAAATATGGTCACTGATTCACAATGTGTTTAACCAAATGATTATGTATGAGGGTGTTCAGTGGAAGGGCAGCCCTCCTCTATCCAGCCCAAAGTCCTGGAAGCAAGAGTTTGGCTAATCCCAATGACATCTGTGTTCCATTTACACAGAACAATAGCAGCTCATGGAGCCTTTAACTCAGAGATAGCCATTGACAATAGTTCCACAATAGTTCTAGACAGTGAGCGACGAGCACTGAAAGTGTATCGAAGGTAAATGGCATTCATTTTCAATCATTTTTACTTCATCTTTGCTTGTATGTAGTGGTTCTGTGAAAAGAAGGCTGCTGTGTAAAATTATTTGAATTTGAATCACGTCACCAACCGACTATCCTATGCCTCAGTTGTCCCAACTCTGAATTCCATTGCACTCATCTAGCCCAGCACAGTACATTTGACAGTGTTAACTCAACAGTTGCAGAGCTGGAACTGGACCAAATACACTCCATGGACGAGTATTATAATGGACTCTCTGTTGAGGCGACACATAGCGTGTCAAATTTAGCACGCTGTTACAGAGTGCATTAGGGGCAGTCATGGGTGAGCGGTTAGGGCGTCAGACTTGCATCCCAGAGGTTGCCGGTTCGACTCCCGACCCACCAGGTTGGTGGGGGGAGTAATCAACCAGTGCTCTCCCCCATCCTCCTCCATGACTGAGGTACCCTGAGCATGGTACCGTCCCACCGCACTGCTCCCCATGGGGCGCCACTGAGGGCTGCCCCTTTGCACGGGTGAGGCATAAATGCAATTTTGTTGTGTGCAGTGTTCACTTGTGTGCTGTGGAGTGCTGTGTCACAATGACAATGGGAGTTGGAGTTTCCCAATGGGCTTTCACTTTTCACTTATTTGGTCCGACTTCCAATTACTAAATTGACACTGCAAAATGTACTGAGACCCATGCCACCTGAGCCACATACTTTGCAGTAGCTCTCCAGACTGAGCGATGTAAGTATCTCTGCAGCCGACTTTGACCTTTGACCTGTGTCGTGTCTCCACACCAATCATTGACTTCCGATCTGAGAGAGAGAGAGTGGCTGGGGAAATACTATCAGGAAGCAGTTGAAGTCTAGGAGAGAGATTCAATACTTCAACACTGTGTGAGTGAGTGAGTGAGTGAGTGAGTGGGTGAGTGAGTGAGTGAGTGAGTGAGTGAGTGAGTGAAAGTGTGTGTGTGTGTGTGTGTGTGTGTGTGTGTGTGTGTGTGTGTGTGTGTGTGTGTGTGTGTGTGTGTGTGTGTGTGTGTGTGTGTATATGTGGTGTGTGCAGTTTCCCACTTCCTGAGCTGCTGTGGCCTCTTAAACTGTTAGTCTAGAGGATATGTCAGGATTTTTGGCAAAGATGTTCACTTCCGGAAGAAAGCATGAACATTTGTATACAAAGGTTTTCAGGTATGCTGATTACGATAAGAAGCGGCTCCAAGCTCAAAAATCAAGGGATCACCCTCAAAATGGACAAATCCAAGATGGCCGCCAAATTAACAATTCTTCATTACTTAGGTTGCATATGTCATATAATCCTGACCTCTGCGACTAAATGTGGGTTCTTGGGATTGCTGAATTAATTTATGAGCCATTTAGCTTTGCAAAACCTAGGCACCACACTGAAAATCGAGAAATCCAAGATGGCCGACATCTCCGACATCTCCGCCAAATTTATAATTATCCACAACTTTGGATGAATATGCACTAGAATATGGATCTTGACGACTAATTATAGGTTTTGGTTATCGCTGAAGTCATGAGTAAGCCATTTGAGCTTCAAAATATTAAGGATTCACCTCAAAGTTGAGAAATTGAAGATGGCCGCAATTGCGATAGCTATATTTTTATACTTGTAGATCCTTTTAGTGGGGTCGTATTAGGCTCAGTCATTTCAAATTGGTGTTAAAGTTTTGTTTTCACTTCCAAGTTGAAGTTTAGGGTCTATAGAACAATTTGAGTTCGAGTGTCAAACACACAGATAACAAAATGGCCTGCGGGGGGCGCTCTAAAATATATAAACTGTTATTACTTTTGATTAGTTAAACCAAATTTAACATATGAGATATGTATGGATTCAGCATGAAGAGGAGAAACCGGTGAGCTAAGTATTTTGTAGGCATTATTACCCCTAAAGTTTAATTCATTTCCCCTCATTTTACGAATGTCCGCCATTTTGTAAGATGAGGACACCATTTTCTTTTTCTACTGTACCTGGTTTCTTATTACATACGTGGCTCAGCCCCGCCCCGTATGTATAAAGCCCAGGTAAAGGTATGAATCTAGCCAGAGTTAGCCCGCCCGACTTCCTCCATCGAGATGTGAGACGTGCCAGGACACGTCTCCTTGGAGAGACGTCTATTTTAGAAATTATTGAAACTGTAAGTTATCTTGGCCAGGTTAACACTACAGTCGATATATTTCTTCCTTCAACCGGTTTTCGTTTGTATTGCATTTGACTTTTGCGGACCCTACTAGGAGAACAGTGAGTCAGGACCCACGAGGAACTCACGCGCTATAGGATAACTTTTGTACGGACAATTGTTAATCTTTTACTAGTACCGAAATCAAGGACCTCGCCTAGAGTCTACGAAGACTCGGCTGAGCCTGATGGTCTGTCCCCCAAGAGAGTGTGGACAGCCGGTATAGTTATTACGCGTGGAACGGACCTGCGTGCACCCGCTTTTCCCACTGGACCTTCGCAGGACGGCACCGCAAAGACAATCGGATTACACAACGAAATACCCTTCCTTTCCCCGTACAACGAAGCAAGACTTCTGTGGACACATTGCAACCTCGTGCCCCGGAACGGCGCGTGGTATCGCTTGGGCCCACAGACAGGACCTGCGAGCTTGGAGAACAAAAGGACCTCGTGCGCACGAAGACGCACACACCCACCTCGCCCGAGAGATCAAAGGATTTCTCTCCTCCTACCAAGGATAATGCAGTAAGCACTGAAATTGGGCATATATATGCAGTTAGAACTGTTACATAGCTTTGAGGAGTTGTGTTTAAGTATACACACTTGTAGAGTGTGATATATTTTATTTTGGGTTATTTTGTTCTATCTGTTCTTTCCTTTCTTTCTCTCTTTCTCCCCTCTCATCACCACAAATAGCCACACGCTATTCTTAGTTTACTGTAGTTGCAGGATTGGCATACTTGCACCCACATGTAAATTATCCACTCACAGAGATACACGTACCCGTGTTTTAAACCACTGAGTCGAGGACGTAAGCTATTGTCGGAAAAGAGCGCCAAACGCTCCCTTTTCCCTCCCCCACACATACTGTAAAGCCTTAAGACAAAGGACAGTATTCTCTGATTAGCTCGAATTCTATCTTGAAGATAAGTTCCCGCTTCATCAGCCGAAAGCTTAACGCCCCTCCTCATGTCTCATATTTCGGTCCTGCGCGCCGCGCTGCGCAGAATCATTTGAGCCATAGTTCATAGAACATAGGCTACATCTCTCTCTCTCTCTCTCTCCTCCCACCGCTCGGCACACGCGGTGTCAGAGATGCGCGGCTCCATCGAGCGCGCGCCTCCCCCTTCTCTCTCTCTCTTTCTCTCTCTCGCATAGCGTACACACACACACACACACACACAGAGCGCATCCTCTCATACCCCGTGTATATATTGTATATTTTACCTAAGTTCTTATGCCCTGCAAGTCACATTGGCTGTATCAGTGTTATGACCGGATGATGCTTTTACAATAAATGTACATTGTGGTGAACCGTGTTTGTCTTATTTGAACAATTTCTACGAAGTCAACCAGAAAAGAATTCACACAAAACCTTCAGATTATTTGTCAATAATGGTCATGATTTTATGAGACGGTCATGAACCGTGTTTTATGCAATCATTAATTAGACAATTGACGATTCCATAAGTACACACCTACACATTATTGATACCCAGCGTGAAGAGTTTAACACACTCTTCATGCATCATTTCTTATACTCTTATTCCTCACATATAGTAATAACACATTACATATTTGGAACGGTATAAGAATTGTATACTTATTAATGTAATTATAATTACATTACTGTACTTCCCTTACATTTAACGTCGTACCCATTAATTGTAGTTGACCCTACATATTTTGGTGCCCGTGTGTGAGGAAGAATAGTCCCCGTACCCATAAATGTAGTAGAACCTACATATTTGGGTGCCCTTGCGTGAGGAAGAATATTCCTCACGTCCAATAAATGCAGATTACCCCTACAATTTGGTTACCAGATTAACGACACACTATGTAATAATGGACAGCTAAATCCGGGCTTTTTTAAGATAAAAGGTGGAAATGCCCTCAAAGTTGCAATGAAACATAACTTATTGTTACAAGTTATTGTAAATAAAGCCTGGGTTATCACTTAACTTGATTTGTTCAGAATATCCCTGAAGCACACAGATACTTAGGATACCTATATGTAACCGGTGGTTATCCCGAACTTTTATTCTGACGGGGTAACGACACTCCCCTTTCCTTCAGGTGTGTAGCCTATATTATTGCGGTGGTAACTAGTTAGCAAAGACGCTATGTTGTTGATGCTGTCGAGTGTAGCGTGGGCACACCGCTCTCTCTGCCCCTCCGTTTGTGGTTGAGCCACCGTACAGGAAAGGTAGGCGTCCTTCTCGGTTGGTTTATTGCTCTTTTTGGTGCATTGTAATGTACTTAGTTGTTGGTTACTGACACCATTTAACTTAATTGTAGCCCTGTCCATCGGCGGCTGGCGTGGGGTCGGCTGCTGTTCTGGGATGGTGTGCTGAGCTGGGCAAACTCAAGGTAAAAGATGCGTTCTGTACGCTTCTGTCGTGTGTGCGAACGTAGTCTCTGTTGTGACTGATGTAGTGTTACTCTATCACAGTGTCGCTGGTGATGTTCTTCCACTTTGTGTCCTGTGTGGTTGACTGCTTGCATGCCGCTTCGAGAGAACCAGAGGTAATGTCGGCATTTTCTGTAAGAGTTCTGTAAGAGAGTTTCTGTAAGAGCTTAACTTGTGTAGGGAGTTGTGTGGGGTGGGAGTGGGGGTGCTCCGCAGGTGTGATGGCGGGACTGGCAGCGTGGTGCCTTTGATATCGCGCTGTGGTGTCGTGGTTGCACCTGTGGGAGCGCCCACATTTCCACAATACACAACTCCTGTTGAATCGAGTTATAAATGCCGTGCCTAATGGTAACTTTCTCGTTAAATGTACATAGGAGGAGATGGTGCCTTCGACTACACTGATGCAGTGTCACTAGAGAAGGGGGGCATCACTGTTCTTTTCCCAACCCTTTTGTTTTGTTTTGTCCTTTTGTATGAGTGATTCATCCTGTGCAACCCTTTCACTTTGACGTCCGAGACGAAGGGGCTTGTGTAAGTTTCACTCTAACATCCGAGACGAAGGGGCTCGTGTAAGTTTCTACTTAGTAACCGCCAAGACGGAGCTTGTGTATATGATTAGGGTATGAACACTGAAGTATTACTGGGAGACGTATCTTAAATCTCAGACTCCTTTTGGAACCTATACTTGCTGTAGGGGGAGACCAAAGACGTGTGTCTAACAGGCTTGTGTGTGTGTGTGGTGGCCATTACCAATTTTGCCCTTTTGGCAATTTGTTTTCTTTTTACAATTTGATTTACTAACTTTGTTTGCCGTGCAATTTTGTCATTTGGTCTACCCCTCGTGCAATTAGCACTTTTGCATACTAGCACATTGGCACAAGTTTGTATATTGAGATGACGTGCCTATAAATACTGTAAAAGGTTCATATTCTGTTTTTATATTTGATTGAGCCCGTGAGGCATATTTTCAGACACAGAGACTCATTACGAAAAGAAAGAAAATAAAAAGAACTCTGAATTGTATGACAGTTGTATCTCTTGTTATTCAGTAACCTGTTGCGGGGGAAAGTCAAATCAAGTGTTTGATGGTTGGGTTCTCTCACCCTAACAAATGAGAGTGGCGTAGTCACTAAACATCTTAAAAACATCTACAAATCTTAAAAAATATTACGGTAAAGAGATAACGCAGGCCACATTTGGCAGTAGTCGGCAAAGGATAACTAAGTGGATACAGCTGTCTGCAATTGTTAGTGGTGGGTTTTGTATGCATTTGGTTTTGTTTTGTTTTGTTGGGAAAAGAACAGTGATTACCCCCAGCCAGCGGAGGGCCCCACCGATGATCACCGGCAGGGGTGCTGGCATAGCCGACGGCCAAGCTGCGAGAGAAGCATGGAAGGACTGTCTGAGTTGAAGCAGATGGTAGCGCATCGGCAAGGGCAGCTGGATGTGCTGTCAAGGTGGCTGGGCATTTCCCAGCAACCTCAACCTCAACCGGAGTCGCAGGAGGCTGGCTTCACGTGGGAGAGCCAGCATCGGGGGCACCCGGTAAGAGACCGCGATGGGCAACGGGCCTCTGTGGGTGCGCAGCGCTCGCCGACAGCCCACTCAGGGGGCAATGGGCAGGCCTCCAACCGCAGGCGCAGACTGTCATTTAGTGGACCGGAGAGTAACCGTCCAAGAAGAACGTCCATGTCGCATGAGGCTGGCTTCACGTGGGGGAGCCAGCATCTGGGGCACCCAGTGAGAGACCGTGATGGGCAACGGGCCTCTGTGGGTGCGCAGTGGCAGCCCTCACCGACAGCCCACTCAGGGGGCAATGGGCAACGGGCCTCTGTGGGTGCGCAGCGGCAGCCTTCGCCGACAGCCCACTCAGGGGGCAATGGGCAGGCCTCCAACCGCAGACTGTCATGTAGTGGACTGGAGAGTAACCGTCCAAGAAGAACGTCCATGTCCATCCAGCCTGGCGTGACTCCATCCTGGATCATTATGCAGTGTCTGTGTATGATTATGTGCATGTGTACTTTGTTGATGGTTAATGTGCTGGGGGGCCTCTAGTGTGCGTGTGGTTGCGCTCGTTGGATGCGCGTGCGATGCGCGTGCTTGTGTGTGTGTGTGTGCGCGCTTGTTGGGTGTGTGTGTGCGCGCTTGTGTGTGCGGGGATGTGTGCGAGTGCGGAGTGTCATCGGGACGGTGACATTTTAAAGTGGGGTTGTATGTAACCGGTGGTTATCCCGAACTTTTATTCTGACGGGGTAACGACACTCCCCTTTCCTTCAGGTGTGTAGCATAAATCATTGCGGTGGTAGCTAGTTAGCAGAGACGCCGTGTTTTTGATGCTGTCGAGTGTAGCGTGGGCACACCGCTCTCTCTGCCCCTCCGTTTGTGGTTGAGCCACCGTACAGGAAAGGTAGGCGTCCTTCTCGGTTGGTTTATTGCTCTTTTTGGTGCATTGTAATGTACTTAGTTGTTGGTTACTGACACCATTTAACTTAATTGTAGCCCTGTCCATCGGCGGCTGGCGTGGGGTCGGCTGCTGTTCTGGGATGGTGTGCTGAGCTGGGCAAACTCAAGGTAAAAGATGCGTTCTGTACGCTTCTGTCGTGTGTGCGAACGTAGTCTCTGTTGTGACTGATGTAGTGTTACTCTATCACAGTGTCGCTGGTGATGTTCTTCCACTTTGTGTCCTGTGTGGTTGACTGCTTGCATGCCGCTTCGAGAGAACCAGAGGTAATGTCGGCATTTTCTGTAAGAGTTTCGACGCTTAACTTGTGTAGGGAGTTGTGTGGGGTGGGAGTGGGGGTGCTCCGCAGGTGTGATGGCGGGACTGGCAGCGTGGTGCCTTTGATATCGCGCTGTGGTGTCGTGGTTGCACCTGTGGGAGCGCCCACATTTCCACAATACACAACTCCTGTTGAATCGAGTTATAAATGCCGTGCCTAATGGTAACTTTCTCGTTAAATGTACATAGGAGGAGATGGTGCCTTCGACTACACTGATGCAGTGTCACTAGAGAAGGGGGGCATCACTGTTCTTTTCCCAACCCTTTTGTTTTGTTTTGTCCTTTTGTATGAGTGATTCATCCTGTGCAACCCTTTCACTTTGACGTCCGAGACGAAGGGGCTTGTGTAAGTTTCACTCTAACATCCGAGACGAAGGGGCTCGTGTAAGTTTCTACTTAGTAACCGCCAAGACGGAGCTTGTGTATATGATTAGGGTATGAACACTGAAGTATTACTGGGAGACGTATCTTAAATCTCAGACTCCTTTTGGAACCTATACTTGCTGTAGGGGGAGACCAAAGACGTGTGTCTAACAGGCTTGTGTGTGTGTGTGGTGGCCATTACCAATTTTGCCCTTTTGGCAGTTTGTTTTCTTTTTACAATTTGATTTACTAACTTTGTTTGCTGTGCAATCTTATCATTTGGTCTACCCCTCGTGCAATTAGCACTTTTGCATACTAGCACATTGGCACAAGTTTGTATATTAAGATGGCGTGCCTACAAATACTGTAAAAGGTTCACACTCTATTTTTGTATATTGGACTGAGCCCATGAGGCATATTCTCAGACACAGAGACTCATTACGAAAAGAAAGAAAATAAAAAGAACTCTGAATTGTATGACAGTTGTATCTCTTGTTATTCAGTAACCTGTTGCGGGGGAAAGTCAAATCAAGTGTTTGATGGTTGGGTTCTCTCACCCTAACAAATGAGAGTGGCGTAGTCACTAAACATCTTAAAAACATCTAAAAATCTTAAAAAATATTACGGTAAAGAGATAACGCAGGCCACATATACACAAATATGGCTGCATAAAGCCTATGTGATATTTAGCACCCAACTTGCATCTTTGAGTTTATGAATTTAGGATCATGAGTACCAGCTTTTTTTCAGTCAGTCCATCATTTTATTCACAACTTAAAAACTTTATATCTGGAAGAAAGTAAATCAATAATAATAATAATAATAATAATAATAATAATAATAATAATAATAATAATAATAATGATGATGATGATGATGATGATGATGATGATGAATTCTATGGGGAACATCATTTTTTTTCCTGCATTCAAAAAGCAAACAGAAGACCATAGGGCTAACACTTCATAATCTACTCTGCAATAAATTAAAGTACTAACGTCAGTTCTGGCCAGGCCATGGTAGTCAAGAAGCTTGCTGCCCTCCCCTTCATCTAATTAATTCCTAATTGATCCAGGTGCATTCCCTCAGCTGATAATCTTTCTTCCCTAGCGATTGGCCACACGGCTTCGGCATGCCTTTTAAATTCTATCCACTTCCTCTCAACTGTATGCTGCTCGGTTTTTGCTACCCACCACCTCCCCTGCTCCACCTTGTCGTGTATGATGTGACATCTTCTCTTGTCACGTCGCTTGGCTCTGTTCATGGGGGGTTATCTCTCGCCCTGTCCTGCTGGGGTGAGAATTCCCTAAACTGCTGCTGCCCCCTGACTAAATGCTTTTCCATGCTGCTCATGGAAATAGGGGGGTTCCTCCGAACAGAGCTATACTGCCAAATGTAATTCATAATTTCAATAAAAGAAATTTCCTTTATATTCTTCTCTTGTGTTTCTTGACTGAAATGGTTCTGACAGAACTATGACAGATGCAAAAACAGTCAGTGGTCAGTCTTAGAAATTGCATGTGCACTTGCACAGACGTGTGCACTTTAACTCTGCCTCCATGCACTTGCACCGAGATCTGGCAGGTCTATTTGTACAAGTACTAGTACAGCTGCACTTCACCTCTAGTTGGAATACATCTTTGGAAACGGCATCTTTGGTAGTGTAGTCCAAATCTGGGAACTGTTCATTTGTTACCAGATTGGCAGGCATTTCTGGCAAATGCAGATAACTACGCTGGTAACAAATGGACAGTTCCCAGATGACAGAGATGTCCTCATAACAGAAGATGATTGTGTCTACCATGTATGAAATAGTCCTATAGTATTATTTAGTATGCTTGCCAAAGGCCTCTGCTTGCCCCCAGCAAGCATACTAATTGTTCTCCAACAGTCTCCAACTAATTGTTCATCAAGAGTTTATTATTATTCTACATTTTTCCATTCACCTCGGCCTATGGGAATCGCCATTCATTAGTATGGCGGCTTTGAATCGTTGCAGCGTTCGAGATAGAGACACGGTTCGAGTGCCAAAACGAACGGCTCGAAAAGGGCTCAGGGTGGTGTATTTTTCGCTGGCCTACCCCCTTTCATTTGTTCACCAGACTTGTTTTTCCTCAGTTTTCTCTCTGTTTTCCCCCTCATTGAAATGAATGGTAGAATGGTCAAGATGATGTCACAAACTGTGGCAGTTAGAGTGAGAGGTGACCTGTCCTGGGGTTTTTAACTAGGTAAAGGCATTGTCAGAGAGGTCTTGGCTCTGAATACAAACTGTGTGAAGATCATAAGCCAACTCTTAAAGATGGCCTCTCAACGTCATTTAATTAATATTGCCGTGTTCCCAATTGTTATTGAATGTGTTACGCGTTGGTCCTGTTTTAAAAAACGTTCTGGTTGCTTTGTTTCAAGACGTTTTTGCAAGCTGGCAAGGTGGCTTGTGGAGAAACGAGAGAGTGTTCCGTGTTTCTCGTGGAAATGCGTCTCTGATTGGCTCACTCCTTCTGCTCTCGAAGAAACACGTCTCTGATTGGCTCAGTCCTCCAGTTCTTGGAGAGAATGTAATGGGAAACAGAGTCGCCACTTCCCCGGGTGGTACTGCACTATAGGGGCGCCAACGGAGGCGTGCAGGCTCCATTCAGGGCTGTGCTCTTTCGACAGCGACCCCTAGGCGAGCTGCAGGCACGGAGCAACCAGAGTGAGCAGGCTTTATGTATGAGGCTTTGTGCTGTGTGTGTACCTGAGAGTAGCAACCAGCTGATAGCTAAGCTAAGCTATGTTTCGGGCCACCAGACGTTGCTTGTTTTGAAAACAAGCAGAAAAAAATTACTCGACATGTTTTTAGATAAATGGGTCGATATAAACCTTTGTGGGCAACGCCTTCTTTCGACGTGACGAAACACAGAAAGGCTTTCGTGATTCGCTCGTTTCTCTGCATTATTTATGTAAATTGGGAAACACCGGGGAACACAGCCAGGAGAGTTGACGCACCGCTATGAGAGCCTTGCAAGTGAGTTTAACTTGGGGTGACCGTCCGATCTTCGAAAGGAGTGAGTAAAACTGAGTTTTATCGGAAGTTGGCCTTTAAAAATGTTTCAGAGAGAACAGTTTTAAAATCCCTATGATGTGACCTCATTCACTTAGAAAAAAAATGTGTGAACAGCTCAGCGCATAGGCCTGAATGTCATTTTTTTGACTGAACCATTTGGCCTAGAAAAGTGATCTCAGCTTTGACATGAACAGCAGGGTTGTGCAATCTTCATTCACACACACACACACACACACACACACACACACACACACACACACACACACACACACACACACACACACACACACACATGCAGCCTTGTAGAACTGTAGACCTCTGCTGTTCATAAATTCATAGTTGCAAGTTGGGTGCTAAATATCACATAGGCTTTATGCAGCCATATTTGTGTATAGCTGAACAAATCAAGTTGAATGATATCCCATGATGCATACATTCAGATCAGTACTTTTATTCCCTGCGGGGGTATATCGCACAGGACAGGACATGCAGGACACGCTTTGTGTTTGAATGTGTTGAAACATGCAAGATGTAAAGGCTTATTTGAGCAGTGCTGCCAAAACAAATTCAGCAGAAGTCGTTATTGGCTCTCTGAAAAGTCGAAGTCGCCAGATGACGTTACGTATGACTTCACAGCATCACGCATGCAGCGCAAATCTCTAGAAAAGATGTGTGCACGGCTACGCAGAGCTGCAGTTATGTTGAAAAACAATGATTTTGTCACTTAAAGGAGTTTTTCAAAGTAGCCAGATTCACCAAAAAGTCGCCAAAGTCGCCAGATGTGTTTTTTTTGTCGCCAGGTCCAAAAGTCGCTAAATCTAGCGCCAAAGTCGCCAAATTGGCAACACTGTATTTGAGTCCAGGAACATGAATACATACTTACAAATCCCTAGTACCTTAGAATAGGATACACCAAGCCTAACATAAATCATCATGCCTCGCTTTCTTAAATCAGCACAGTTCACACAAATGCGTCAATGTGATTACTGCAATTATTGGACCCTATATCTTTGTCATATCTTTAGTTAGAGGCTTATATTGCCTTTAAATGAAATTATTGGGCCACAAAACCTACATTTTGACACCAAGATCATGCTCATATAACAACCAGATCCAAAGTTATGGCTCAAAACAAATACAGGTTTTTGCGATGGCGGCCATCTTGGATTTCGTGTTTTTGAAGTAGATCCCTTCGTTTGCGAGCGTGGAGCCGCTTCTAATTGGAATCAGCATCCCCAAAACCCCCTATATACCAATTTTCGTGCTTTCTTCCGGAAGTGAACATCTTTTCGACATATCCTCTAGACTATGTTATCTAACCACCCAAAAAACACTAAGTGACAATTCCTTCCAATTTCAACATCCAGTTTTATCGTTCATGCTGTCCTTGACTTGTCAGTGCCTGATGTGGCAGCATTTTTCCCAGAACCTTTATTCTCGTGTCTCCTCTATTTGTTTGTCATTTGTGCGGTCTTGGCCAGGACTGCGTGTCCGTGATGCAATTGCAATGGCCAGGACCTCAGAATGTTATAAACAAATAAATGTTGCGCCAAGGGCATAGCGGGAGCAATACTGCATCTTGAAATTGGCAGGAATTCTCCTTTAATAATTTACCCGCCCAAATGAGCCAGATAAGGGCTATTGGAGGGAAAATAATTCACTGACCTCTGTTCAAGTCAAGTTAGCTTTTATTGTCAGTTTCTTCATATGCATACAAGGAAATTGAAATTATGCTAAATTTGCTGACACCACAAATACCAGGCAGGTGTGGGAAGGCATCAGGGCCATAACAGGCAACAAAAGCAATATTCATCCCCCCTCTGCTAATTCTCCTACATTGGCTGAGGATTTAAATGTTTTTTACGCCCGTTTTGACAGGGAGAACACAGACCCTGTCCTGCCCCCCCTACCTAGTACAGATCCAGCTCCTGTCCTGACCACACATGAGGTGAGATGTGCACTTAGCAGCATTAACACCAGGAAGGCACCTGGACCAGATGGAGTGCTGGGCCGGGTTCTCAAAGAGTGTGCTGCAGAACTCACAGACATTTTTACCTCCATTTTTAACACCTCACTGTCCACTGGTTGGGTCCCAGCCTGTTTCAAAGCCGCCACAGTAGTTCCCCTTCCCAAACAGTCCCACATCACAGGTCTCAATGACTACAGGCCTGTTGCTCTCACCCCTATTCCTGCTAAATGCATGGAGAGACTGGTCATGAAACATATTAAAGCGGCCACTACACCATCACAAGACCCCTTTCAGTTCGCATACAGGGAAAACCGCTCCACAGAGGACGCCATCGCCATTGTGCTTCACACACTCCTGGAACATCTGGAGCAAAAGAACACCTATGCACGTCTCCTCTTTGTGGACTACAGCTCGGCCTTCAATACCATACGGCCTTACAGTCTTCGTTCCAAAATACACCAGCTGGGACTAAACACCACCTTGTGCAACTGGATTGTGGATTTTCTGACTGATCGCACACAGAGGGTCAGAGTAGGTGATCACATGTCATCCACTATTACCATCAACACCGGCGCGCCCCAAGGATGTGTTCTAAGCCCTCTGCTCTACACCCTGTTCACCCATGACTGCTCTGCCTCTTTCCCCTCCAACCTCATAGTCAAGTTCGCTGACGACACCACCGTTCTTGGACTGATAACAAACAATGATGAGACGGACTACAGGAAGGAGGTACAACATCTGGCATCATGGTGTGACAACAATAACCTGGCCCTAAACACCAAAAAGACCAAGGAAATTATTGTAGACTTTCGGAGGAACAAGACCCCTCACAGACCCCTCTCCATCGGCTCAGAGGTGGTGGAGAGGGTCAACAGCTTTAAATTCCTGGGGGTGACTGTGGCTGATGATCTGTCCTGGGGTACACAGATAGCCTCAGCCGTGGGTAAGGCCCAGCAAAGACTTTACTTCTTGAGGAAGTTAAGAGGCTATCACATCCCCAGACCGCTGCTGGTGAACTTTTATAACTGTGCCATCAGCAGCGTTCTGATGTATGGGTCTTTGGTGTGGTACTCAGGCTCCACAAAAGCAGACCAGCAGGCACTCCAGCGTGTGGTAAAAACAGCACAGAGAATCACTGGGACACCTCTCCCAGAGATAGGTACAATCTACACCACACGCTGTCTACAAAGAGTGCAAAACATCTTGCAAGACTGTCACCACCCTGCTTACCACCTGTTCCAACTGCTTCCCTCAGGCAGAAGATACAGGTCATTACAGGCACGAACTACAAGACTTTCTAATAGCCTGTACCCTGAAGCCATTAGACTGCTTAATTCTAGTGCTCTTACATAGGTCTCTGGACTGGCGTTCTGTGTTTTTTTCCTTTTAAGGGATGGCACTTGGGCCTACTGTAACATCCTATTGATTTTTGTGTATTCATACATGTGTGTGTGTGTGTGTGTGTGTGTGTGTTGTGTGCACCTTAAAAATATCAACAGCACTGGGTTATTAACTTTGAATTGTAGGGAGAGGATCACTTTTTTTTTTTTTTTTTTTTTTATACTGTTTTTGATTTACTTGATTAATTTGTTAATAATCATATTATTAATATTATTTACTTTAATTTATTATACTTCATGATATACTTCATGAATTTAAACTTTATTTGACTAGGCCTACTTCTTTTTGGTTACTTCTATAGGCCTACTTCAAACTACGCAGTGTTGTTGCTCCACCCACAATTTCGTTGACTTCATTGACAATGACAATAAACTCCTTGAATCTTGAATCTTGAATCTTGAATCTCTCTCTATACCATGAAGGAAATAGACATTCACAGGACTGACATTTACAGACTGACATCAAAGTGCAAGACAGGACAAGTAACACCGATGGACCAATAACAGTAAAGTGATGAAGTAATAAAAATATTCAGCATTTAACACTGGTGAGTGACAGTGATGGACCAGTGATACTGTTGGTGTGAATAAAACAAGGTAAAGTCTGACGGAGTGAACAAAATAACATTTTTATTGTTAACTGCTTCATTTGCCAGATGCACAAATGAGAGGCATTGACGTTTCATGTGTCACTGGCAGGCACATAGACACATGTAGGAACACAGCATCCAGACACTCAGGCAAACTCAGACAAACAAATAAATACGTAGGATAAGCCCTCCTACCTGGCTGAAAGTAAACATGTGCTTGTCCCTTGAAACTGGTTTGATTCGGAGACTTTATCAACTGTGAGGCAGAACTGTCTCTTCTCAGCCTGCTGATAGTATAGTAACCTCTGATCTCCAGGGATGAAGGAGGGGTGCATTTGCATTTGCATTTGCAATTATATTCTGTTCTATTCTATTCTATTCTATTCTATTCTATTCTATTTCAAGTACATTACATTCTTTATTCCAGACCAAGGGGGATCCACACCACAATACAAAACATCACAACACAGAGAAAAGTAAAACAAACAAAAACAAAAAAAGAAAGGATAAGATACAGGCATGCTCGTCAGTGGTACAGACATACAGACCCACACACAGACATGGCTGCACCCAGGGCTAACCAGCACTGAGAAGCAGGGGCGGAGTTATATGTGGGGCAAGCAGGGCATTTGCCCCCAGGCCCAGGGCCCTTCCGTATTGGTGGTGGGGGCCCTATTGTGACTTTGGCAGGTTGTATGCGGGGCCCTATCACTGTTTTGCCCTGGGACCCTGTGTACAAATGTTCCACCTCTGCTGACAAGCACTTGAATATCACAAGATAGATGGATGCGATTTTTGCATTCCTTGAACATCAGAGACAGCAGCGCCAGACATCTTAGCATCAGAGCAGGGAAGAAATATGTGCGGTGTGACAGACACACTTGTAACAACCAAACATACACACGTGTGTTTGCGTGTGTGTGTGTGTGTGTGTGTGCGTGTGTGTGTGTGCGTGTGTGTGTGTGTGTGTGTGTGTGTGCATGGGTGCCGCGAGGGTGGGAAGGTGTTACAGATTCTAAGGGCCCGATAACACTGACAGGGCCCCTGGAACGATGCTGATAACATAATTTGTCATTTTGGGGGCACGCGCATAAGTCATATCTCAGTGGCTGCAGTGGTTACACTGAAGATGGTTAGTGCTGACAAACGAGCTGACATTTAAAGGTATTCAAGATTCAAGATTCAAGATTTTTATTTGTTTTTATTTTTATTTTGTCCTTGTGCAAGCACAATTGGCAGTGAAATGGGGATTGCAACTGCTCTGTGCTGTATTGGATGGTAAAAATAAAAATAATAAAATGAAATAAAATAAAAATAATTAAAAATAGTTATTGTCTTAATTCAAAAAGCGGATGGCTGGAGGAAAAAAACTCTTACGCAGTCTCGAACATGAAGTGATTAGGATGGAATGTGTCTGTCATAATCCTTTGTGCTCGTGTCTTTGCCTTTCTTACATATATATCTTTCAGCCCTGGAAGGATAGCGCCAGTGATTTTTTTCTGCAGCATGCACTACTCTGTATTTTCATAATCTTTAGGTGTCCCTTCAAAGTATTGCGATTGGGCTGAATATTATGGCTACTGCAAATTTGAAATCAGTATCAGTATCAGTAATGAGACACATTTGGGCCGTAAAGCTTTGTCACAAGACAAAGGAGGTGTAATGAAGACCAGTTTCAGTCTAAACTCAATTTTGACAAAATACTGTATGATAGGCCTGCATGTAATTACTGCCCTCTGCCTTTGTAGGTCAGTGTACTGAGACCACAAACAACTCAAACAAACCAAGATGACATAACATTTGAACCACAGATACTAGTCTGTCCTCATGAGAAACCTTTGCTAAATACTCATACTGTACATGCTTGCTGGTGTCAAACTCGTTCCACCACCACCTTCATGCTCAACAACAGCCAGTTAAGCGTATCGCCAGACGGCGTCAAAATATCAGCCTTGTATGCTGTGAAGATGGTAAGTGTTATTATGGCAAGTGTTGTCACGGCAAGTGTTGTCGTCATGGACCATCAAAAGGTCTGGTGGGAGCAGGCATGACATTCCAAGGGAGACAGAAGCAGAGTGTGATTTTATCACACACAGCACTACCATAGTGAGCACAGTCAGTATTCTTTCTGCTGCGGTATTGTACCCTGAGTATGCACAATTTAGTTTAGTTTAGTTTAGTTTATTAGGATCCCCATTAGCTGGGTGCAGACCCAGTTATTTTTCCTGGGGTCCAACAATAAAATCACACACAGATAAAAGTTCTACACAAATCTGTACATTCATTTAAGCACCATACATTGAAAAGAAAGAAAGAAAAAAAGAAAGAAAAAAAAACATTTAAAGGCCAACTTCCGATAAAACTCAGTTTTACTCACTCCTTTCGAAGATCGGACGGTCACCCCAAGTTAAACTCACTTGCAAGGCTCTCATAGCGGTGCGTCAACTCTCCTGGCTGTGTTTCCCGGTGTTTCCCAATTTACATCAATAATGCAGAGAAACGAGCGAATCACGAAAGCCTTTCTGTGTTTCGTCACGTCGAAAGAAGGCGTTGCCCACAAAGGTTTATATCGACCCATTTATCTAAAAACATGTCGAGTAATTTTTTTCTGCTTGTTTTCAAAACAAGCAACGTCTGGTGGTCCGAAACATAGCTTAGCTTAGCTATCAGCTGGTTGCTACTCTCAGGTACACACACAGCACAAAGCCTCATACATAAAGCCTGCTCACTCCGGTTGCTCCGTGCCTACAGCTCGCCTAGGGGTCGCTGTCGAAAGAGCACAGCCCTGAATGGAGCCTGCACGCCTCCGTTGGCGCCCCTATAGTGCAGTACCACCCGGAGAAGTGGCGACTCTGTTTCCCATTACATTCTCTCCCAAGGCTGGAGGACTGAGCCAATCAGAGACGCGTTTCTTTGAGAGCAGGAGGAGTGAGCCAATCAGAGACGCATTTCCACGAGAAACACGGAACACTCTCTCGTTTCTCCACAAGCCACCTTGCCAGCTTGCAAAAACGTCTTGAAACAAAGCAACCAGAACGTTTTTTAAAACAGGACCAACGCGTAACACATTCAATAACAATTGGGAACACGGCAATATTAATTAAATTACGTTGAGAGGCGATCTTTAATATAAACATAAATTACTATAATAATGGTTTAAGACCTTGTGACAAACATCTCTACATCTGCACTAACCTAGCGTAACAATTACGGGGAAACAGCAGGCGTTATTCAGTCAGAATACAAGCCAGGCTTAACAATACCAATAGACAGGTCATCAGCTGGGAAAATTAGGCCTTTCGTCCTACCGTACTTTTCTCTGTGGATTACTGACCAGAAGGCCTATTGGAAGAAATTAAAACATGGGGCCACGTCAATTTTTGCTCAGAATTCAATATGGCCGCCATTTTCCAAAATGACTTGTTTTTATGCATTATTACATTGTACTATAAGGTGATATTCATGAAAGATTAACTACATTCAGCCCTATTCTGTCCTATTTCCTTACATACATGTTTACAAAGGTTGATTAAACTAAAAAAAAAAAAAAAATTGCCCACCTTTGAATATCCAAAGGAAAGTGCTGAAAATAATGAAATGCACATAGAGAGTCTATGGCTGGGAAAAATTAGGCCTATTGTCCTGTCATGGTTTTCACAGTTGATTACAGACCAGAAGGCCTATTGAAAAAGATTTACCAGCTGGTTGACATCTCAAATGTGCTCAATACTGTAAGGCCATAATTATCAATAAACATAACCTATTTTCAGTGAAATTCTGTCCTATCTCTTATCTTATCTACGTGAGTACAATGGTTGGCAACAGAAAGATGAAAATATATATCTTGCCCCTTTGAAATATCCAAAGGATTGTTGTCAGAAAATAATTGACGTAATGGTGTCACCACAGGAAATAACCTCCGGGTGTATAATGTAGCCCATTGCAAACTCTCTGTTCCTCATGAGGTCACATCATCATCGCGCGCGCGCGCACACACACACACACACACACACACACACACACACACACACACACACACACACACACACACACACACACACACACACACACACACACACACACACACACACAAACACTAATCTCAACCACAGGGTTCACCCAGCCAAGAGGAAGTTGTGATATACTTTTACACAATTGCAATTACTACATACATTTAAAGAACAGGCAGCATTTACCTTATACAGTATAATGCTTTTCTACACCATTTAAGCAATCAAAGTAACTTACAATATGTGCTTCACTTTCACCCATTCAAATACACACACTCACACACACCAGTGGCAGAGGCTGCCAGAGCGCCAGGTTGCCACCAAGCAGTACAACAATGCCAATAAGAATGCAGATCACATTTTGCACACTTCCCAGGTGAAAAAGTGGTTCAATTTAGTACAATAAAAGCACGACTGAAGTGTACTTAGCATGTTAAAAGCGCACTCACACTTTTTGTGCTAAGAAAAAGTATGTTTACAATATGCTTCTTTAAAGTGTACTTAAAATTAGATGTAATTAAGTTGCTCTCAAAGAAAGTACACTTTGCGTACCATACATAAAGTGCACTTAGAAGATGTTTGGCTAAAGTGTATTTAGAGGAATATACTAATAGTGTTCTAATAGTGAACTTACTAAAAGTGTATTTTTTAATAACATATTGCAATTGCACTTTTTTTAAGTGCACTTTGATTATACTTCACCCAAGTGACTTCGAAATGTGATTTTGTATTGTGCGCTTTAAAGTAAATCACTTTAACATATTGGAAGTATACTTTTTCTAAGTGCACCATGATTGTGCTTCATCCAAATATATTCAAAGTGTGCTTACACAAAGTGCATTTACCCATCATGCATCATCATGCATGTACCATCATGCAATGCACTTCTTGGAGCTAAATTTCTCAAACAGAAATCCATTTACCTCTAAGGAATATCTTTGGTTTGCATGAAAATATTACTCATTGTTATATTCTGCATTTATTGTAGGAGTTTTAACATTTTAAAGTGGTACACAAAAAATGGCCATGTTCCCACCGTCATTATGATGGTCACGTATATGTTCTGGTATATATAGACTCACACTTCCCATGATATCATGGTGAGAGGTAAGTTGGAACTAGTTGTTCAAACAAAGAATCAAGGGTCACCATTCGTGATCAAATCAAAGGATCAACTGCAGGAAAGTGGAACAAGAATGACATAAAGTGAAATGTGTATCCGAAATCTCTGTAACAATGCAATGATTGTAAATGTCAGTCGTGCTAGGCATGCATACTGTATCACTACTGTGACATGTGGCTCGGTGTAATGTACAAGCTCTGAGAACCAGCATGGATTGTAGTATTACATTTATATTATTCGTTGTACTTGGGAGTGTACTGTAAATATACTTCAAGCATACCTGTTATATATTTACAATACTTAATATGATATACTTTTTACATACTTAAAATGTTCCAATGTAGTCCAAATAAGCATGAAGTTAATATACTTTTATTGTACTTCTAGTAACAATAAAATGTTATAGAAGTGTACTCAAGCACACTATTAATGCCATACGAATGCATGAAAAGTGTGTTTGGAGCATACTTTCAAAAGTATGCTTGTAGTGCACAGAGGTACAAAAAGTATATCTGAAGCTTCTATACTATCAATACTTATATTGATATTTTGTAAGATTTTGTTTTATGACTTTAAAAAGTGTATGTAACCCTAGTTGTTTTCAAAACGAGACAACTAATTCATTCATTCAAAGACATGGAGAACTACATTGGCTATTGTAGCATTTCCTAAATACTGTTAAAATATGATGCCATCCGATACATGGAGGAAGTGCAGTTGAATAAAAATGATCTACGTTGTGCCCATTTTAACAGCCTTGTTTACGTTAGCTTGCTAGGCAGCTACTATCAAATCGGTTGGCTGAAGCAAACTTGTGTAAAGTTAAACGTAGGTCTAAGTGTTCAAATACTGTAATGAAACGGCTATATTGGTTTTGAATTTGGCTCGTGGTACACTTTTACACGGATTGGTGATAGTCTCAACAGGTTTGGCACCAACTGTGTTTTTAACGGTACAAATCCACAAGCGGTGACATGTTCTCTTCACGTTAACGAAATCCAGGCTGATTATTTATTAGCAATTAATGGATGGCCATGAACTGTGCCCTTGTCCCATATGTCCATCATTGGTGAATGAATGAAGTAGCTGGGCTCATAGTTTGATACAGATGTCCGTGGTTGGGCTACAAATATCTGAATTTGTTCTTAATGTTGTGCAACAGTAAACAGGTGGAATTACCACTGGGTCGGACAGTGCTAGCTAGCTGTTACCCACCCTGCTACGGTGATGCCAGCCTGCTGCCTCCCGGCTTTTACGGACCAAGAGTAAGTAGGACTTTGTACATCTTATAATATTCAACATCATTGCTGTCACGGGATAGAGATGTGAAAGAGCGTTGTCCATTCATATGCAATGCAATGTCTGATTGCCATCCTACGAAATTTAAATGAAAGCTCTAAGTTTAGCTCTATACCTGTTGCCTTTTCAGATCGGAGCGCTGATGTGATGTTTCCCCGTCGACTGATGAGGGAAGGAAGGCAGCCACGGCACGCGATTGTTCAACATGACAGTGAGACAGAAAAATAATGTCAAGATAAATAAAAAATCATGATGAGTGAAGTTCTTCGTCAGGTTGTGTTTTTTCCGGGAGCTTATTTAAATGGTGTCTAGGCTAGGTCTGTGTTATCTGTAGAATTAAATCTAAATGCTGTTTGAAACGGTTAACTGGTTTAGTGTTCGTTTATTGGGATAATAGCATAATAAGAAAGTAACATTATGAGCACGGATCCAAAATGGTCCCGGCCCTGAACATCTATGAGTCCGGAATGGGTCCGTAACTGATAAAAAATAGTGGATCCGTGACGGATGCAATAAATGGACACGGAATGAGTCCGCATTGGATGTCGCGCCTCCGAACCGGGCTCACTGCGGAGGTACGCTTCTGCACGCGGATCCGGTGACAAACAGGTCCCTTTTGAGTCCACACCACGCCTCCGCGTCGGATGATAGGCGGCGTGCAAGTGGACGCCGATACGGATCCGTTTACCAGATCCGTTCCGGAGGATGACCTCCGGATGGTGGACTCCGGGGGCGGATCCATTACGGGGAACTTTTGCTGTGTGGGTAAGCTCACTCATACTTATGATCCAGCTTGAAATGTGCCACACATGCATGTACGTTCCATTTCTCCAGCAGGCAGGCAGACAGGGTCTCAAATCCTTCCCCCTTTTCTGCTAGACGTCATATAGACTAGCATAATGGCCCGGTCATCTGAGTTGTGGTGGTTGTGGCAGGTTTTTCAGTGGTTCTCGCGCATGTAAACATTCAGTCTGACTGCATTACATCCCTCAGCTCACACTTCCTGATGATCCCACCTCAAATGTGCGTAATTATTCAGGCCATGCATTTCTGGAAAGCATAGTTGCTAACCATGTTAGCTACTTTGTTGGTTGCAATGCTTTTTCCCATTGGCAACTACCGAAGTTGCTAACTGCTAACAACTACGCTTTCCAGAAATCTACCCCAGGCTATGCAAACGTGCCCAGGCCACACATCACACATGCGTAAATGTGCGTGCACATGCATGCATGTACGTGCACACGCACACACGTGCATGCACCTGCACACACCTGCACACGCACGCATCAGGGGTGGAACTTTTTTTTTCCCCCACCAGTCACTGTGGCAGGTAGATTTTAAAATCTGCATTTTTACCAGTGAACTCGTATTCATAGCTTGGGTTGAGGTGAAAGTTTTCACCCGTCAAAGTGACTGTTGGGTTGACAAATTTAACAGTCACCGCTAAAATGTACCTGCATTTGACGGGTGAACGGGTGTTAAGTTCCATTCCTGGCCACACATACATACATCATACATCTGCTACTGTAAGGTACTGAGAAACCATTTCTTGGAATTTTGTTGAATTTAAAATAAATCCACTAAGACTCAACTAAGTGGCAGCATCACTATCCAAACTGACTGCATGTTGAAGGTCTTTGCGTTACATTACATTACATTGCATTTGGCAGACGCTTTATAACCAAAGCGACTTTGAAAAGAGGACATAATCAAGCCAACATCACAAGCAAATACAAAGTGCACAGGAGATATACAGAACAACAAGTGCAGTTGCAAATAGGGGTTAGTTGTTTTTTTTTAAATAAAAGAGTAAATAACGAGTACACTCACACACAAACACACACACACACGCTAAACTAAACTGACCATCATGTCAAGAGTTTGCCCTGGGGCAAGGCCAGCTCAAGCATTAGTCTAGTAGATTCTCTCAAAAGGGGAAAGTCTTTAGTTGTTTCTTGAAGGCTGCAAGAGATGTGCTTAGTCTTGCTGCCTCTGGGAGACCGTTCCACCACTTGGGTACCACAACGGAGAACAATCTTGATTGGGAATACCTAGAGCAACTGGATGGCAGAGCGAGACGGATTGTGCTGGATGAGCGCAGTTCTCTTCCAGTACCATAAGGCGTTAGTAGGTCCTTCAGATAAGCTGGGGCCATTCCTGTGATGGTTGGTCAATGCCTTGTGCTTGATCCGGGCGGCGATCGGTAACCAGTGCAACTCAATAAATAGAGGAGTAACATGGGTCCTTTTGGGTTGATTGAATATCAACCGTGCCGCCACATTCTGGATCATTTGCAGAGGTTTTAGCGCACAAGCAGGTAGACCTGTCATGAGTGAGTTGCAGTAGTCAACGCGGGACAGGACCGTGGCCTGGACCAGTCGTTGTGTAGAATATTGTGTCAGCACAGGTCTGATATTCCGTACGTTGGACATCTGGAATCGACAGGTTCGGGTGACTGAGTTGATGTAGTTGGAGAATGACAGCTCATCATCAATCATGACGCCAAGGTTTTTGGCGACTTTGTTTGGGGTCACGATGGTGGAGCCTATCTTGAGGTTGATGTTGTGACTGAGCGACTCTATTGCTGGGATCACCAGGAGCTCTGTCTTGGCCAGGTTCAGCTGTAGGTGGTGGTCCTTCATCCATGTTGACAAATCGGTGAGGCAGGCAGAGATGCATTCCGAAACCGTGGTGTCCTCTGGACGGAACGACAGGTGCATCTGGGTGTCATCAGCATAGCAGTGGTAGGAGAACCCATGAGTTTGAATGACACGCCCCTTTGCTTATGAACTGCTCTATTCCAAGAGAAGTCCACTCCACAATTTCAAAGAAGGCAAAAGACACTGCCATCTCTCCCCTTCCAAGGACGAAATTGCCATATTTACATTACACTATGCTTTTCATTTTTTACATTTATGTTTTATATGAAGCACCTCGATTTGATGCAGATGAACAGCTGGCTATCAGACAGCATGTCGATTGGACAGAGGACACATGCGCTGGGTCAGGGTCTTCATTTGGAGTAAAGATTAATTCCGAATGAACGTAATGCTGTAATATTTACATGATATTTTCAAAGTGAAATTCATTTTTCTTTGTAAGTTAGTTGAGTTAGTTCTGAATTAAATGTATGCAGATGTGACAAATAGCATGAAACAGTCAAGGGAGACAAGGGCCTTTAGTCACACACAATTCATTTTTTATAATGTTTTGCAAAGATACTGCTGTAGGGCAAAAGATGTTTCCTCATGCCCTTATCACAGGGAATATATAAATGGGCCTGACTGACATTAATTCCTTTTTCTTACAGCTCTGATATTGTATGATAATATCATGACAAGGAAGTGCAGCAGCACATCACAACATTGTGCAGATCACGCATGTGTGTGTGTGTGTGTGTGTGTGTGCACGTGCGTGTGTGTGTGTGTGTGCACGTGCGTGTGTGTGTGTGTGTGTGCGTGTGTGTGTGTGTGCGTGTGCGTGTGCGCGTGCACATGCATGTGTGTGTGTGTCAGGGCTTGACAAATATTTTGGTCATCAGACACAGTGGCTAAAGTCAGAGTCACTAGCCATTCAGGCTTTTCTCTACCATACGTTTGTTGTCAGTGTTGTCTTAGAACATTTTCTTTATAGTTAATCTCAAAAAGAAGCATTTTCTTTATGATGATACAGTGCATGATTTATGATCAGAAAATCACGAAATAAAACAAGGTCAGTGTATTGGCCATAGTGGCTTAAATTAAACTACCTACAGTATACCAAACAAATAGAATCTGAATGATCTTTTACTACAAGGACATTGGCTTTTCCTATTTATAAACAAGCACACAGCAAGACGGAAGCAAGCAAGCTAGATTGTCTGACATATCGCACATCAGGAACGACAAACACTGTATTGCACGATCCAGCCTCTCCAGATCATCAGCTGTCCCCTGCCCTCTTTAGAGGAGTTGTTCTCCTGTCGCTGTCTGAAGAAAGCCAAGCAAATCATCAGAGACCCCTACCATCCTGGACATAAACTGTTTGAGCTGCTGCCATCAGGCAGGCGTTACAGGGCTCTGGGTACAAAAACTAACTAAAAGACAAAAAGCAATCTGCACACTTAATTTTGCACAGCTGACTTTTTAAAATCTTAATTCTTTTTATATATATATAGATTTTTTTGTTTGTTGATTTGCACCGTGAGCATCTGCACTTTACCAATTCCGTTGTACCTGTACAATGACAATAAAGTTTCATTCATCAGATATAGTGTGTTAAAAGTGAGTACATCCTTCACATTTCTACATATTTGGAAATATATCTTTGGGACAGCATTGAAGAAATTTCACTTTGACACAATGAAAAGTACCCAGCGTACAACATACATATAGAACCACTTCAATTTCTTGTTCCCTCAAAATAATTCAAAATACAGCCGTTAGTGTCTCAAAATGTGCCCCTATGTTAAAATCCGATAGAGAGAATAATGATCTGCTTCAGTATTGCTTCAGTGTTGACATGCATTGGTAAAATTCAGCTTCCCAATGTTGACTGCATTTATGCTAATGTACTAATATACTCTTTCTTACTGTCTTACTTCTAACTCACTTGTTTACCACCACATATGCTTGGCACCATATAAAACAAATGTGTTTATCGTGGTCCCATCAGACCACATGACATGGCATATGGGTAGTGCCAGCAATCCATGCCCTTATAGTCTGCTTGTCTCTGATGGGACTAAGATAGACAAGTTTGCGTTAGATGGTGTTGAGCATGGGGGTGGTAAACACGTGAGTAGTACAAAGACAAGTCACGAGTCATCACAGGAATGGGCTGGAGGTTTACTTCTTTTCTGACATTCGTTTGTTCCCCTTCTACAAATCAGGGGCCGGACTAAACCACCAGGCGGGCCGCAACTTGCCCCCTGGCCTCGTGGTTTCACCCTTCCTCAGAGGCACTTCTTATCACCAGGGGTAGGCAGGCCGCCAATTGAGGGCCCCTATATCAGAGTTTCACAACCTTTTTTGTCCCCCTAAGCTAGGGGTTTCAAACACATTTCTCTTCAGGGGCCACATGCCCTCAATTTGGTGTAGAGAAGAGTAGAATAGAGTGTCATTTATTGATCAAGAGGGAAATTAAGGTGTCCAGTAGCATACATACAGTAGCCTACATAAATACAGAAGAAAAACACCGAGACATTACACACATCATTGCACATACAGTATATTCACAATACAGCACTCATTTAGCCAGGGTCAAATCTCTCTCTTTCACAAACACACTCATACACACATGCACGCACGCGTGCACGCACACACGCACACACGCACACACACACATACACACACACACACACACACACACACACACACACACACACACACACACACACACACACACACACACACACACACACACACACACACACACACACACAGAGAGAGAGAGAGAGAGAGAGAGAGAGAGCTGTGGTTGTGATGAGAAGAATAAGAGTGGGTTATCCCATGTGCCATAGCTGAATAGCAAAAGCCGCAAAAAAAAGAGTCAAAAACTGGAAAAGTGTCCAAAGTGTCCAGGTGTCTCTATGCCTAGTCCAGGAAGAAATCAGGGTGAAGTGAAGGACTTCAATAGCCAGGAATCCACAAGTTGCCGGACATCAGGAAGCTCAAGTGGGTCGGACCAGTCACTTATTTGCAAAATGTCGTTAGGTTCCGTTTCATATCGGAATCACATTGCTAGTTGATCATGTCAAGGTGGATGCCAGTGGGTATATCAGGAGCATTGACTGTAAATGACTGAAAAAAAGGCCAATTCGTTCTCAAGCACTGACAACTTAAATCTCAGACACCCATAGCACCTTTAGGTTAGAGATCTACTCCTTTTTGATATTGTTAGTTTTTTTCTCTCTATCTGGGACCATAGTAGCCATTTACCGGGCGGGAATATTCACTATTTTACTCTTACCGGGCGGGCATATTCACTATTTGCTGAAAATACTCTACTGCATCATAACAACATTGTTATGACATATAGTAAGAGATTACGACATAGCCATTACAATTCTGGTGACAGAAAGGTTATAACATAGGCTCTGGGCAATGGGGTTCGATTGAAGAAACACAGGACGAGTTGGAATTATCCTTTATGTGCCAGTTTTTACTAAGAATGCCATCAGGAATGACACAGAGGGGTTATCAAGTAGGCACATCCTTCATCTGCGTTTCGGCGATTTGAGCCCACGACACCTCTGGTAGGTTCGCCGCTAACTCCAGGCGTCCCTGAAGTACCCCCCTCTGTGTCATCCCTGGCTGCCATTTGATGCCCAGGAGGTGTCCTGACGTTTCAGTCAAAGCCACTAGTCCAGTCGTGATCCCCATAGGCCCCTATACTGAACCCAGAAATGTTGAGTACCCTAAAGTTTTATTGCAGAAATGTCATCTATAGGTCAAACGAAGGGGATTTAGCTTGGTTGCCCAAAGTTGCACTTTGGGGAATTTGCATAATTAGCATAAATATATCGTTAAGGTAAGACTACTATAGGTGAATAGGCAAAAAAACTTAAATCATAGATATCACCTTGAAACTTTCTCAGTTGATTACTGATGATAAGAGAAGAAAAAAATGTATTGGATGTTTTTTGTATTTTGATGTTTAGATATGCAAATGAGGGCATGAATCATCAATTATGCACTAATTTGCATACACATGAAATCAGCTTTGCATGGTAAAACCAGACTCCAAATTATTTTTCTGTGGATAAAATATGTATATTTCAGGATAGAGTTAGTGAAAACCTTTCCAGGACCCTGGTCAAGAGACAGTTTTGACAGGTACCGTAGATGGATGAATTAGGTGTTTCATGCTAAACAGCTGTAACCTGTAGGCCTACACACAGTGAACAAATTCAAAAGAGCTACGTATACAAACATCATACAATAGTCTCAATTAATCATTTAGCAATTCATTGTGATGACACAAATCAATAATTTGCATCCCTCACTACACCATTTAAAAAGTTTGGGGGGACCATATCTTACTACACAACAAAAATAAACCATTCATAGTTCAAAAGGATGAATACCAAGAAGGTAATGAGGCTGAAGAGAGTGTCAAAACAGAATATGGAGATGGTGAAGGCTATGTGGTCATTGCACTGCACTGTACTGTAATCTACTGCACTGTAATATACCATACTGTATTCTACTCTAGTGTAGCGTACTCTACTATACTCTACTCTAGTGTACTGTACTGTACTGCAATGTACTCTGCTGCACTGTACTCTACTCTACTGTACTGTAATATACCATCCTGTATTCTACTCTAGTGTACCATACTGTACTATACTGTACTCTAGTGTACTGTACTGTACTGTACTGTACTCTAGTGTACTGTACTGTACTGCACTATACTGTACTCTACTATACTGTACTCTATACTGAACTGTATTTTACTCTACTGTAACGTACTGTACTATATTGTACTGTACTGTATTGTGCTGCACTGTACTGTATACTACTGTACTATTGTATTGCGGTGCATGGTTGGCCATCCTTCCTCCTGGACTATGTGTGTGCCTTGCATATCAAGAAAATGAGTAATGGTTCACCTTTATAGTTTATGCCATATGATAATTGTTGCATTATATTGGTATGTCCCCTATAAGTAAGGGTGGCAAAGACCTACGGTTCAGGTTGTCCATGAGCTGTCAGTTTTGAAGCAGCAATTGAGGTACTCAATGATCACTGAGGGTAACGGTAATGCAACACAAGTAGGCTACTAGGTGAGGACTTGTTTGCAAATTCTGAAAAAGAAATCAATTTACCTCTGTCTACTTACTGAACACCTACTTAGAAATAATTTTCTTTATTTCATTTCAACTGAAGTATACATCGAGTAATTCATAATGCCATTCTTAAAAAATGACTCAAATGCACTCTCTATATGCACAATACTACCTGTGAAGATGTAGAATTTGGTGATGTTATGGGTTATTCACACACATGGAGAGGTCTTGTCCCCTACTCTATCTCATGCAAATAAAAATATCTATGTTATGGAAATTAGAGGATGGAGAAGCTGCTACCTTGGACACCTTGTTGCACTGACATCTCCCCATTCAGTATGCTGCTGAGTGAGCATTCGCATCAGTCTATTCTCACCTTAGTTTTAGTGGGAAATACTCAGTTTAAATCAGGCCAAGTATGAATCTTCTCAAGTTGTTCACAATGTTACATTTGCTGTCAAGCATGTAAGCACAGACTCACTCATATGACATATTAGAAAGTTTTTTAGGGCTAGGCTAGAATTACTACATACACTGTATACCCTAAAGAAACACCATGCAAAGTCTGGTGCTTTTGTCACTTCCGTAACGGTAAAACCCTTAACAGACTCCACTATAATCTATCCATGTCAAAACATCTTCTTGACCAGGTTCCTCAGAGGCTTTTCACTAATTCAACCCTGAAATATACATATTTTACCCACAGAAAAATAATTTTGTGTCTGGTTTTACCATGCAAAGCGGATTTCATGTGTATGCAAATTAGTGCATAATTAATGATGCACGCCCTCATTTGCATATCTAAACATCAAAATACAAAAAACATCCAATACATTTTTTTTTCTCTTATTGTCAGTAATCAACTGAGAAAGTTTCAAGGTGATATCTACAATTTAATTTTTCAAGCCTATTCACCAGTAGTAGTTCTTACCTTAACAATATATTTATGCTAATTATGCAAATTGCCCAAAGTGCAACTTTGGGCAACCAAGCTAAATCCCCTTCATTTGACCTATAGATGACATTTCTGCAATAAAACTTTAGGGTACTCAACATTTCTGGGTTCATGAAATCACGACTAGACTACACTGGCTGCTCCCTTCAGCTGCAGGCCATATCTGCCCCCCGGGCCTTATTTCTAACACCCCTGCCCTAAACCTTTTTGTAGTGTCATGACTACCCGGTCGCTATCTCTTTCTCTATCCTAACATGACTATGTTTCATACATTTGTTATAATATAATTGTGTCCACGTACCACCTGCTGTGTACTCATGTATCCCTAGTGGTACACATGGCTCACACTAGGAGTAGTGATTTTGGATCAAATGTTCTTTCCTCCGAATTTTTTCAGGAGAATAAACTTTTTTGTAAAACTCACTTGTTTGCCACCACACATGCTTGATACCATCTAAAGCAAATGTGTTGATATTTGTATATTCAGACCACACACTATGGTTCCAGCAAGCCATATCCTGGGTCTGTTCATCTCTCTTGAGACCAAGATAAACAAATTTGCTTTAGATGGTGTCAAGCATGTGTGGTGGTAAACAAGTGAGTTTTACAAAAAAAGTGTATCCTCTCGATAGTCAAGCATGGTAGTGGGACTGACATGGTTTGGGGATGCATGAATACTGTCAACCGTGGAAATATGAATTACACCTAAAAGAAACATGCATGTCAACATGCACTGTGACTACTGAAGCAGATCATGATAATCTCCATAGGATTGCATTAAAATCTCACACCAATCTATTTAACCCTATCCAGACCGGGCCTTTTTTAGCATTGCTGGGACCGGGGGGGGGGGTGTTTGGCTCTTTTGACCCCCCCTCATAACTTAAGAACCGAATGGCGTATGACCACCAAACTTGGAGGAGATGATATTCAGCCAAAAAACTGTGATTGACATCAGTTCGGTGTCATTATTGGGTGTTACGACGTCATTATGACATAATTTCCTGATTTTATTGCCCAAAATGCCACCTTAAAGGGGTATGCCACTATTGTGATGCTTACTACAGTTAAAATCGTTGGCCGAGCTTTATAAAGGTGGTAAAGTGTTTTATTTTTCATGTTAAGCGTTGTCTTGCTTTATGACAAGTTAAAAGAGGGACTATGTCGCTAAGCTAGTGAAAGTCAATTGATCCGTGTAGCACGCATGTCACTAATGTACTAATGACTAAAAGAGAAATTTCTTTAATGCTGTCCTATAAAAAGATAAACTCATAGACAAGCCTCTAAATTAACACCAGCCAGTCTTTTAGGCAACTTTTTAGTCTAACTTTTTTTAACCTGTCATTTGTGTGTGGCGCCGCGCGGCTTTCCGGGTGCAAAAGTGTTTTAGGGCGATCTTGGGGTATTCTCCCCCGCAAAATTTTTACACTTCTAATGCTCTCAAACGCAATTTCCTGCAATTTGAGAAGTGTTTTTGCCTTTGTTAAAACATTTTTGTACCAATAGTAAGGCTGGACTGGGGGGAGGCATGTGTGCAACTAAATAACAAACAAAAGCCCAAAATAACAAACCAAAGAAATGCCAACAAAACACATAGACAAGTAAAACCATTTTCTTATTTTCATATTATAAAATACATTACAAAGAATCCCACCAGTAAAAACACCCCTGCTCAAAATGGTTTGGTCCGCCAAACGGCGGACACCCCCTCTATTTTACTCAGATTGGAACATTCACTTGTTGCTGAACGAGGAAGTGGCAGCATGCCGGTGACCTGGTCTGTTAAATGTTACAGAAATGTTTTACACAGTATTTCTAACCAAATAAACGTCTATGAATTGAAACAGCCAGTCTGCAAGTGATGTTTGTTACTCATTAGAGATCGCTAAACAGATGGAAGTTGATAAATTAATGACGCTACGAAATGCGTGTTTTGAAACACGGTGGAATTTTACACTGAAACATGCTGGAAGGCACTCGTTACAACGCTAGCCGGTTAGGTGTATTTTATATTTTATCTTCTAAAACTTCCAAAATGGCGGTGTAAATAAAAATCGTCCATCGTGGGAAAGCTCGGACTCTGCGAATTTTGAACATCAGCATGGTTAACGCGGACAAAGTGGAAAAAATAGGACGTCTTTAGGGAGTCCTACTAAAAAAGTAGGGCGTCCAAATTTTTGTTATTTTCAAAATAGGGCGTCGAAAAGACGCCCAGACGCCCCCCTAAAAAGCCTGACACCAGCCAACCAGCCAAATGCTGGTGAAAAGTCAATTTGGCTGGTAGAAAAGAAAAACTTACCAGCAGTTTTTACCCATAAGTGAGTGTGTGTTTGGCTAGTAAGATTAACATCATTTCAACATTTTGGCTGGTGATGAAAAATGTTAATTTAGAGCCCTGCTCATGAATCTGCAAAAAAGTGAGGGGTGGACTCACTTACGTGACATACTGTATCTGCTTTTCAAATGCCTTGTACAGTACATGTGCATGTGAGTGCACATGTTGGCCAACAAGGCTTTCAATTTTGATTCCAACTCTGAACCTGAAGTGCAAATCCTTTTACATTATATTGGCACCCACTTCACTTTGTTGTTTGTAATGCAATTTACCATTGAGAACTACCCAAGTTGCTAACTGGCGAACAAGTACACTGAAGTAAAAATTAGAATATTGACAACAAACAACTCAAGTGTGAGCATTGTGGTTTAATAATCTCTCTCTCTCTCTCTCTCTCTCTCTCTCTCTCTCTCTCTCTCTCTCTCTCTCTCTCTCACACACACACACACACACACACGAGAGAGAGAGAGAGAGAGAGAGAGTGTGTCATGGAGAGTGAGAGAGTTATGAGAAAGTGGGAGGGAGGGAGGAAGAAAATGAGGGAGAGAAAAGCAGAGCTCTGTCACACACACACACACACACACACACACACACACACACACACACACACACACACACACACACACACACATCTTTTTTGTCTAACCTGTCTGTGATTACGAGATGTAAAATAGAGAGAAAGAGTGAGATGGTGTCAGATGATGTTAGTGTGCTAGCTATGTGGCAGAGTTTGGCAGGCGTGATGTTTGA
>NC_085869.1:42010507-42050507 GCF_034702125.1 Engraulis encrasicolus
TCAGGACGGGTAAACTTTTGCTGGCAGGACGGTGAAACTGTGCCAAGTTCCGGTGGCAAAAAAAAATCCAATTTGAGCTTACTGTAGTCAAATGTTCAGCGTTCCTTCACTTTGGGACTTCCAGGAGGCGAAATATGACAAAGTCCCTCCCATGGGATCCCATTCAGTTTGGACTGATTTTCAACCTGGCAGATTTGTTCCTGAAAAGCTTGATCATCAAAACTAGAGGAAACCCCTTTTCCAAATTACCTTTTTCGGACCCCCCTCTCCGCATTGAGGTCAATGGGGAGGCTCATAGCACTGTGGCAGTGCATGTATTGACAAGTTTTCATTGGATATCATTTTTTTTCCCAAAATGTTTTAGTCTATGTATATTTGTGAGAGTACATTAGATTTGTGACAGTACATTAGTCAGTATTAGATACTGACTATTTTGTGACCCAGGGCCATGCATGTTTTGATTAGGGCAAACCTTTCGAAACTCAGTGCAGTGCAAAAATGCCAAAAATGTTGAACATTCTACTGAGTGTTACGTCACATGGTTAACGTCTGGACAAAACATGTGGTTTTGTTTTGTAGCAGCCAGCTGAACACTTCCTTTCCTCCTTCCAGCTCTGTAAAACATTGCAAGCCAGTTAAACATTCACACGTAAGTTGTCCTGCTGCCTTAATTTTGCATGTTAACTTGAGAAACATTACAGTGTTTTATCACTGCAACTTGTGTTGACATCAAAGTTGTAATGGGTGGCACTCAAATGTGGACAGTAGCTTTGGTGGTAACATTTGGTGGTTTAGCTCTTTCTGGCATCGTACGGCATTTGTTGCCAGTATGAAGTGGGTTAGGTTGTATTTAAATCGCATTTCACTAAGCTGAAGCTTTTATCCAAAGGGGCCTTAGAGGCCTTGCTCAACTTCAATAACCATTACGCCATGGCTGAAATATTTGAGAAGAGGGGGTCATTAGTTTGAAACTAAGAGCCAGATGTTCCTGAAAAGGCCAACAAGTTACTTTTGAAGTCTCGTGTTATTTGGGGCTCTTTAAATGGGTAGGGTTGACCAATGTCCATGAATCTACCTATGCAACCCCCCTCTCACACACACACGCACACACGCACGCATGCGCGCACGAACGCACGCACGCACACACACACACACACACACACAGGGCCGAACACCGCTTTTTCTCTGGGCCCAGGACAAAGTCGTTTGAAGAGGCCTCTGATCCACTAGATACAACGTCATGGGTCCCCTCTAAACTGGATGTCACCTTCTGGCACATATATATGAAAAAGCATTTGGGTCATTATGTGCAACACGCTCTTATCACCACCTTCATCTCTCTCTCTCTCTCTCTCTCTCTCTCTCTCTCTCTCTCTCTCTCTCTTTATTATTTGAATATAGAGAACATAGGTGTGTGCAAACTCAGGCTTCAAGATGTACCTGCACACACACACACACAAACACACACACACACACACACACACACGCACACACACACACACACGCACGTGTGCGCGCGCACACACACACACACACACACACACACACACACACACACACACACACACACACACACACACACACACACACACACACACACACACACACACACAGCTCATGTAATCTTATTACTCAGCAGTTTCTTGCACAACATAGTGACGAATATTAGCCAAGGTTTGTGGGTAACCCATATCAGAGAAAAGTGACTACCATCATTGGAAAGGCTGTTTTGAACGGTTTCGTCTAAAATATGTACTAAGCTTATATGATATGACTTCCACAGAAATCTCAAGGTAGGTGGTAGGTGATTGTTTGTATAGGGCATGCCTCATGTCTCCTGCCCTCGGTTCACTCCTGGTGTGTGTGTGTGTGTGTGTGTGTGTGTGTGTGTGTGTGTGTGTGTGTGTGTGTGTGTGTGTGTGTGTGTGTGTGTGTGTGTGTGTGTGTGTGTGTGTGTGTGTGTGTGTGTGTGTGTGTCACAGTGTGTACAGCGGGCGTTTGTTCTGTCTGTCTGATTGTCTGACTAGGACTCAGACACTGCAGTAGGCTAAGGGCAGCGACCTCGAAAACACGTTTGTCTTTGAAAATGCAGATGACTTTCTTATACACGTAAAGCTCAACATTCGATGACATTTTAGAGATACTCTTTGATTATCTAATTCATATTTTTAAATGAATAGAATAGAATAGAATGCCTTTTATTGTCACTGTTCATACAACGTGCACTATACACATTCACAGGGGGAGTGATTGCACTCACATATCAAAGACGGATACCTTAAAGGTTGGTGTGTAGAATAAAATACAAGAAATATACAGAACTCAACACAATTAACTCTTAGATCTCTTATTACATCTTAGAAGAATGTCTTTAAGATCCTTAAACCAGGAATAGTGTTTCTAATTTGTACACATGTGCACACTTGCTTGCACCACAGACAGATTTCCCTTCCTCGTCCTCCTCCTGCTCCACCTCCTCTTGCTCCTCCTCCTCCTCTTTCTCCTCATCATCATCATTCTCCTCCTTCTCCTCTTCCTCCTCCTGTCTTCCCATCCTATCAAACATGCAGAGCTGTTTTGCCTAACTGGGGTAATGAGACTTCACAGGCGCGGAGTGGCCGTCGGGAGATCGGGGACTTGTCCCGGTGGGCCGCGGCCGTGAAATGTAATAATGCAGCCACACTGTGTTTGCAGCCGGCCCTGAAGATTATGAGATTGTACTTACTGGCACTGACTTCCCACTTTCCAATTCCCTATAGTTTAACTTGACTGACTGGCCAGTATTTATACCGTATACCAGACGGCAATACCTCACTGACGGTGTCAAACAGTAAATTGGCCACACCCCTTATCTACTGATAATTTTCATACACCGTAGATCGCGGAAGTTTACAAGATCTTAGTAACACAGTTTCGTTTTCAGTATTTGAAGAACCTGTGATATGTATATTGGTTACCAAAGGATGGAAATATTAATAAATTATGATTTATTTTCCGATTTCCACACGACTGTTACAGTTTACAGTCTTTCCAGTCCAGATTCACTTGCTCTGTGGTTATTGACATGGGTTACGAACAGACTCCACCAAGTGGTAAGGAAGAGAACTGCACCTAACAGAAGCAATGAGTTTTGTTTTGATTTGTTAGACAAGTATATCTCCTTATAGTCGAAATAATATACTTATCATACATATATTTATATGTGGTACATTTAGGATGTAGCCTATGTCTGAAGAAATGGAACAAAATAATTACCACACAAGATTCTGATGTGACCAGTGCTGGGTGTGTAGGCTAATAAACTGTGGATTAAAGTAGAGTGATTGCAAGAAACAGACATTTGCTGCGACGAAGACAGCGTTTTAAGGTAGGCCTACACCGTTTGGTTATACATTTTGTTGACTTATGGTTGTGGTTTGAAGTAGCTAAGTTTGGCTTATTTGCTGCATGGTGGGTTTATTGCACAATGTAGACAGACTTTTTGTAAGCTATAGGCTACTATACTATATTTTGTAAGCCTACTCTTCTAAAAATCCCCACACTCAAAACTTTGTGCCCATGCTCATCCTGTCTTCCTTAAACGATATTTCAATTTCAAACTGTCAAAATGACAGTGGAGTGCACATTTGCATGGAACAGTAGCGTGATGTAGCCTAACCTAGTAGGCCTATGAATGCTTTGGACTGTGATGATGGCTCCAGTGGTGTAGTCTACTTTTTTAAGTGGGTATACTGTATATTTGAGCATTTTTTTGTGTGTATAGTCTACTGTATATATTTGTGCTATTGTAAATAATGGATCAATCAATTTTAAGTGGGTATACAGTAATCCCTGAAATTTTGAAATGGGTGCGTATACCTGCGTTTTACGTAGACTACACCACTGGCTGTGCATTTCATCAAGGTGTTGGCTACAATTCTCCACTTCAGGTTGATATTTTGACAACACTAATGTCCACATGTAGTACGAATGCAGATTTCGTGGCTTTTGTCTTTTTGGTTAGGAAACCATGTTGTTTTTTTTTTTGGTTTTTTAGTTTTTTTAAAAGAGGGCCGCCAAGGGGAAAATTCTCCCGGTGGGAAAAGGTGGGCCACTCCGCCCCTGAGACTTCCTCCCCTTGTGACTCGCATGCTCTGCCTCTGTTCCTCCCTCGCCTGCCTGCCTGGCACCGGCCTGAGAGCTCCCTCTCTTACACGTGACCGATGACAAGAGAGGGAGGAGGTAGGAGAGCGTTGAGGAGAGCGAGCGTTGGCAGGCCCGTGCCTTGGCAGAATATGCCCTCGCCACCGCACTATGCCACCAACTCCACTCCAGCCCACCCCACACCAATCCACCCTCTCTCTCCTGTTCTCCCTCCTCTCACAGTCGGTCGGAATGTGGAGATTGCCGTAACCCATTAAGACACAGCATTTGCTGTAACCAGAATGCCAATGACCAAGTTGTAGTGCATTACTAAAGGCCCTGTGTTGTGCCATAGTACTACACTATACTGTGGTGGTTAACATTTCAGTGACTATTACAGCTTTACACTGGAGGAACGGTGTGCATTATGTGGCTAGCTATAAAGTGATTGGAGACACCCAGCTCAGCGGCGCAGCTGAACTTTACACTCACACTTACACGCTGAACTTTGATTCATTATGGATCATATCTCAGATCCCACTCCATGGTACGTCATTTACTGTTATTGTTACTGACAGGAGTTGATAGACTTTTCACCACTGCTGATATGCTCATGTCCTGGTGTTGATTTCACCGCCTTTACTTTATGGCACGTCTATATAACGATTGTCTTTGCATTATGCAGGCTTATAATACTTCAATCTGAGAGTCATACAGGAAATTGCTTTAAAATCACACTAATAAAAAACATTTCTAATTCATCTTTTTCTCTGCCTTTTTCATTTTTTCCTATTGATAACAGGGTTTATCAAATGCACTGCCCTCACTCAATTGGCACAGCACAGAAGACTTAGTAAGTGTGCAGGCAGTTGGTGTTGTATTCAGGTCATCGACAGGAATGATTTGTCTAGCTAGTCTTGCCTTGCCTGTGTCGTCTTTCCTGGGCAAAAAATAATTCTGTTGGGGCTCTTGCCTTCTATTTATCTCGGGTTGGAGGGAGTGGAACATGGGGATTTTCAATGATGCTATTAAAGTGGGCATAATGGGCTACTGTTGTTTTGGCTGTGAAGGAGAATCCTCTCCAAAGTGTTAACACTGATAGTATTGTCTTGTATAATTTGATGGTATAATTCAATATTGTCTAATTCCATGTTGTATAATATTAATGATTGTATAATGCATATAATTCCAAGTCAATTCATCATGATTGCCTAAGCTATTATGTGTGCATCTTTTGTCACAACTAATGGCTAGTATGAAATGAAACAGTAGCCTGCTTCAACGGTTCATATGCAGGGAAAAGAGAGCAATACACACGTACACTAATACGTACAAATTTAGTCGCAGGAAACGCGTCTTCAAGTGATATGAGTGTTGTCACCTCAGACGAATGGGGCGAGTTAGGCTACAAGGACAGCCCGTGGGACGTTCTCGCTTAGGAAGGAAACAAGTCAGTGTAAAGGAGACCGCGGTTCACATATGATAAGAGTGGGACTCCCATAAGGAGAAGGTGTCATAACTCTACACTTGAATAATAATTTCTTTACTCTTATCAGCGCGTTATCGGGATGCTCATCTTTTGAAGGCTAGACTACGATAGGCCTACTTTGAAGTATAATTCTTGGTCACCTGACGAAGAACTTGAGACACCCAGCTAGGACCTTTTGACAGGTCGAAGTGTTGTGCTATTTTGATCAAACAAATCTCGCCAAGGGAGCTCACAGTGAGTGAACAGTTATTCTTTCTTTTTCATGCATCATTTTATACTCGGCAGCCTTAACGATTGTTTTTGGGATGTGCGAGCAAACTTTTCTTTTACCATCATTCTAGGTCGCCCAGCAAAATGATGAACGTTCGAACACTTAGCTGGATTGTGTGTTTCCTGTTTATGGAAGTCGTTGTCTGTGAAGAAGGTGAGTTTTTGCTTGTTTCAGGCGTGCGCCCGCCGTGGTTAACAATCCAATGCTTTGGAAGTTGAAACGTGCTGGGAGTACGGCACGGTGATGCTGCCGCGTATTTCTCTCTTTCCACAGGTATCAGACAAGTGACAGCAGACACTACGTAAATGCTACTACCACTCTGTTAAGATAATCAGGCGACTACACTATCAAGTTATGTCTTTACGTTTCGAACAATAAGTGATTCATCCATAAAGGCTACTTTGGAAATCGAAGCGCTTGCGTAAATGCATCTCCAAATCAAGTTTCAGCGGAACATTTTCACCCATCCTATTATCCTATCAATCAAACTCTACCCTGCACCTGTTTGGGGGAAGAGCTACTTTTGCGTTATCTTTATCTCATCCTCATACGAAGGGTGCAGGTTTAAGTTCCTCAGTCTAACAAAGTTTTCGCTTGTTGTGGTGGTGTCGATTATCGAAAAGATTCACTGGAGCACGCCAAGCGCAGCGACAGTGTTGTGCACATAGCCTACTGTGGCAACAAAATCACAGACACACAAATCGGTTGTCTGCTAATTAATAGGAAACATGTTGATGGTTATTGGAACGGCCTGTCTTCTGTAAAGTTTCCAATGAGAGAGAGAGAGAGAGAGACAGAGAGAGAGAGAGAGAGAGAGAGAGAGAGAACTGTCCTCTGTAACGTTTCCAATAACAGAGAGAGAGAGAGAGAGAGAGAGAGAGAGGGAGGAAGGGAGAGAGATGCCTGTCTTGCAACGTTTCCAATGAGAGAGAGAGAGAGAGAGAGAGAGAGAGAGAGAAAGAGAAAGAGAGAGACATTTTCACAGCACCACCAGGCTACGTCTACAGTCATTCATGGCGATCAACTGGGTGTGTGAGCAAATAGCAGCAGTGGGTCATTGCTTTATCACCAGATTAGGCGCATTAGTGCCATTCTTATTAGGCCTAGTATCAAAGGGGTCAAATAACCGATTATCACAGCCTACTGTTAGGGTTAGGAGTTCTGGATACGCATGCCAAAAAGGGAAAGGGTTATCTGTTGCACTGCATGCCATGGGCCAGTCTTTTTCCTGCATATTATATTGACAGAGTATATCTGTAGATGCAGAATACAATATCTGTATTCATTACTGCCATCTTGTGACCTCATAAAGCACAGAGCAGAAGGTGCCTGTGTGACGGAGGTCTTCCTGCACCTGTTCGTCCCCCCTGGGCAAAATAAATTGCATTGTACAGTCAGAGGATCCAGACAAGAACTGCTTTGAAGAGCAGGCAAAGAGCAGTTTTTTTTAATCATTATTATAATATGAATAAATGTCACATGTACTTTCATCAACAGGAGGCAAGGGTATTGTTGTGCTCTAGATGTTTAGAAAAATAAGAAGGTGCCGTGGACCCTAAAAGTATAATTCAAAGTTGGAGTAGGTTCACACTCTAAAGACATAAGTTCAAGCACAAGGAGGTTTTTTTTATTTTTGTCAGAGCAGAGTAGAGCAGACGTTTCAGCTGCTCGCACAGAGGTCAGGTGCTCGCACAGAGAGCACTGATGATGGCAGCAACCTGAAACCTCTGCTCTACTCTGTTCTGACAAAAATGAAAGAAAAAACTCCTAGTGCTTGACCTTAGTGTGTTATTTAGTGTGCGAACCTGCTCCAACTTTGCACTTGCAATTTAATCAGCAGGAAATTTACCGTGGGACAAATCCACAAATACTGTAATTGTACTAAATTCATTGTTGAAACACAAGACCAGTAAAATGATATATTTGACATATTTGTCTATGACATTCAATGGATGTTCTGATTCTAATTGGATGTTATGTTATTATGTCACCCCAACCCCGGATACATACACTGTCACAGGTGCTCCAAAGAATGTCAAAATTGCACTGCCTGAGGATACTGTATATGAATGTACTGCTGATGCCGCCCAAACTTTCAAGTGGAGCAGGTAATAACAGTAGCCCTTCAACAAACACACACGCGCACACACACACACACACACACACACACACACACACACACACACACACACACACACACACACACACACACACACACACAGAGTTTACTTTGTAATTTGAATTGACAGATAGACATTTATCATAGCACAAGCCATATTTCATAGGAGTTTACACAAAACTAAAAGAAACTGCTCACTGAGTGTCTTAAGGATTCATGTGGCAACCCCGTCTCCAGATGAAGAGGCTCCCGATTGTGCTGGATACTGAGCAGAATTTGGTCAGTCTTTTTGCCTGTTATGTAGGGAGTCCACAGATCTGTAAGCTACGCACACACATTTCACATTTTATGTACATGGCCTAAATTACCAAAGATTAATGTTATAGTTTTACAGGAATAGCCACAGTTGTGTAATGCATTACACAATGGTTGGTATTTCAATATTTTGGAGGAAATGCTCGTTTCCATGTAGCTGTCAAAACAACAACGATTTCTACCAGAATGATGGATTTATCCTGTTCATTGACTAATGTCCGATCAGGTGTATTGGGTGAATGATTGATGACATCCCACAATGTATCACACTGATCATTTGTTAGGGAAAGCCAGTCTACTGTAACATGTCCAGAATGGATTGAAGAGAAGTTGTTTGCCTTGCACACACACACACACACACACACACACACACACACACACACACACACACACACACACACACACACACACACACACACACACACACACACACACACACACACACACACACACACACACACTCTCTCTCTCTCTCTCTCTCTGAAAGTGTTAGGGACATTACAATTGCAAATTATGTTTGCATTATATTTGAGGGAAAAGTGGTTGAGACAAGCTAGGTTCTTCTCAAAAATGATATGGACATGTCCCCACCATCCACACCTAAAATTACACCCATTCCAACATGTGAAGACCTCTCCTCTGACACACTTTGCTTTCATGACAAAGTAGCCCCGAACTAGCCACTGGTGATTATGTATTCTCCTCTGTATTCCTCTGTATTCTTCTTTTGCTTAAAGAGGTGGTACACATTTGTGTAAGTGCAACACTAGCACATGATACTACATAGCAGTTAAACCGGTTAAATCCATTGTACCTAATGAAGTGGCTAGACATTGTTACTGAGAAAGAAACTAAAAAGACAACCCCCAACATTGATCCAACCAGCGCAGAATATCTGGTACATTGCTATAACTACAGACCTTACTCAGTGTAGTTGGAACTTTGTTGGAAGGAAACTATGGCAGGTTTTTGCTTTTTTTAAAATACTTCTACTTTTACTTTTAGCCACCTGTGGTTGCTTATGACCTCTGTTGCAAAGTCATTTCAGGTAAATGTGTCTGCTAAAGTGAAAGCCGAAAGCCTGCCTCGGAAAAAAAGTAGGCCTATGTGAGGGAACTCACACAAACCTTTTCGTTTGTCTTCCTCAGAGATGGCGAGGACTTGCCAAGTGGTGTGACTGTCGAGGGGGAAATAGGGCAAAGGCTGCGCTTCCCTGACCTGACTACTGACTATGACGGCATTTACATCTGCGAGGCCTCTAACCCCTATGGGACAGCATCAACGTCCATACATCGATTTGGCTATATGGGTATGTTTTGTTGTGTTATGGCCCTTGAATCAGTAGGTGTGAAGCTACCCATGAAAGTAACACTGTCTTTTTTAGCCATTTAATAATCTTTGCCAATATGCTTAAAAAAGAGACAGTGAATTTAGGCTACATTCAAATGTATGCAAATAAAAGATCTTGCTAGTGTACTCTGCTACCCTCCTGTGGACAATAAGCACAATTAGAAAGTCAGGAGGAGTGGGCCTGTCACTGCAGTTCCCCATGAGTGACATTACCATTCTCGAACTGAAGGGCGACCAACGAGGAAAACTGTTCTTGTCATTACCTCCGCCAAGGAGGTTATGTTTTCGGCCGCATTGGTTTATCTGTGTGTTTGTCAGCAGGATAACTCAAAAAGTTATAAACGGATTTTGATAAAAGTTTGTGGAGTTGTTTGAAATGACAAAAGGAACAAGTGATACAATTTTGGTGGTGAGTCAGATCATGATCTGGATCCAGGAATTACAAAAAAAGATTCTTCACCATTACAGGATTCCAGTTTCTAGCCACACAAAAACAAGGCAGAAAGACTTGGGAAAAAAATAGGCTGTAACATAGTCAAATGTTCTATCAAACCGATTCCTTGGCGAAGGTTTGCACTCCCTGAGTGCATTCTAGTTGTTTTTTTGGTACAATTGCAAGTGGAGGTGGTGGGGGTGAATATCACTGTCTTGCTTCATTAACCTGACATTTCATAGAGCAGCTCTGCACCTGCTCCATTGGTGTCATTTGATGTAGAGGTAGCCTACCTACAGTATCTACAGTACGTACATGTACAACAGCAATTCCCAAACAAACTGTGGATTGGCGCCCACTGCTGGGCCTTCAAATCATTTTCTAAAAAAATCTAAATAATATTTGTGTGTGTGACCATCAGTGTTGGGTAAGTTACTTTTTAAAAGTAATAAGTTACTTTACTTTAGCTACTGCTTTCAATTGCAATTGAATTGCTTTACTTAGCCTATTACAAAATTTAAAAAGCAACTTGTTACTTATTACTTTACTTTTCGCGGGAAAAGGGATTTTAACCAGTGTAGTGGCACACCTCAATACACCTGCTTTCCCAGGTTGTAGACCGGCTGTGTAAATGGCCTAATATTTTAATCTATGCAAACTGTACCTCTATTGTCATTCTCACATCTAAAATGCATCTCATGATTGCCCTGTAGGCCTAGGCCTATTTATAACAGTGTCAATAACATTATGCCATAGAATAGAATAGACTTTCATTGTCATGTCAGCATGAAAATTGCCTTTGGTCTCAGAAAATAAACAGAATGAGTAGGGTGAGGTGGCCATACCAAACATAAATGTTGATAGGTAAGGACACTCTATCTTACATATCCTCTCCTAGATGTTGCAGCGTATGCTACCCCAAAGCCTTTCAGTTTCCCGATTAAAAACGACCTTGGATTGCATATGCATTAACATTATTATTAAGGATTAAGGATTAAGGAAGTTTGATCAGGCACATTTGAATAGCCTGAAGAACGTGGCCTCAACGCAATAGTGTTGCTTGCGCTGTTGTTCTCACGTTATTCTCAATTACTTGACTCGCGCTGGCTGCTGCTGCTGACGGAGCTACCCACACTTTTTTTTGAAAAAAAAAAACAGCCCATCAGAGCGCTTCGCGCATCTAGAACTAGGCCTACTAATATCAGCAAACCTGAATATGATTTGAAGCCTTAAATTTTAACGAGTAACGACCGTTACGGCAGTGCAGTAACTGTAATTGAGTTACTGAAATTTGAAAAGTAATGCGTTATGTTCCTATGTTACTGCCAAAAGTAATTAAATTACGTAATTACGTTACTTAGTAACGCGTTACCCCCAACACTGGTGACCATTGAGCATGAACTTTCAAATGTTTTGTTCAGTCTTTATCGAACCAGGTAATTATGGGTTCTGTCGTGTTCGGTACACCTCTGTGGCCCATGTTGACCTTTCTATAAAATTTCCTGAATTGCAGGTAACAAGGACACATTCATCAAATCTGAACTTTGATGGCTGCCTCAGAATGGACCGGATGGCTCTGTAAGTAATTAGGGCACATTTTATAGTGCTTACCAGAGGTGTCAAAAGTTTAAGTAAAAAAAAAACACAGTTTCCTTCCAACACAGGTAACTTATCTAGTAGGCAAGGGTAATTGTTGCACTCTAGATGTTTAGAAAAATAAGTAGGTGTGTGGACCCAAAAAGTAAGTAGTTGAAAGTTGGAGCAGGTTCGCACACTAAATAAGACACTAAGGTCAAGCACAAAGAGTTTTTATTTTTGTCAGAGCAGAGTAGAGCGGAGTAGAGCAGACAGGAGCACAGAGAGCACTGATGATGGCAGCAACCTGAAATGTCTGCTCTACTCTGCTCTGACAAAAATAAGAATAAAAACTCCTTGTGCTTGACCTTAGTGTCTTACTTAGTGTGTGAACATATCTGAGTAGTAGGTCTGTGTACATGTCTTACAATCAGCTGACTCTGCACTGATGGGATCAAATTTCTGGTCTATTTTTGTTGTTAGGTTTTTACTGTTTTCAGTAATATCACAGTCTACCTCATTACAATGAAGTACATGGTGTTACAGCCATGCAATATCATGTGCTACTGCTGTACTTACACCATGAATTTACTTGTAATTTTACTTTTCACACCTTTGCTTACATGTGCTAAATAGAACCCTTCCTTTGGTATCCTTCAGCAAGCAGTGTTAATTTCGTCAACCATGACTATGACTAAAATATTTCGTCAATGCCCTTTTTTGATTTTCGTCATCTAGACTAAGACTAAGACTAAATTGGGAAGGCAATGACTAAATATGACTAAATATGACTAAAATTGATTTTCGTCATTGTGACTTAGACTAAATTTCTAAAATCTGACTAAATTAACACTGGTGTTAAATAAAATAGAGAAAAAGAGAACCAGTGTGTGAAGAAGTTTTATTGTGTTCAGTGTGATGCATGTTAAAAAAAAGAAGCAGTGTGCAGAGAAGGTTTATTCTGTACAGTCAATGATATATGTTAAAAAGAGAAGCAGTGTGTGGAGAAGTTCTATTATGTACAGTGTTGACTAAAATGACTAAAATGACTAAAAATTGACTAAGACTAAAATTGATTTTCGTCATTTGGACTAAGACTAAGACTAAAATTTGGAAGGCAATGACTAAATATGACTAAAACTAAAATTGATTTTCGTCATTGTGACTAAGACTAAGACGAAATTAAAAAAAGCTGACAAAATTAACACTGCTGCAAGCCACATGTTTATGATGTATGATACACAGCTTCCTGCTTCAGGAACGCTATTATGATCGCACTGCTTTGTTTAGGCTTTATATTGGTTTCCCATTTCTTCATCTCTCTTTTCCGCAGCTTTGCCTGGACTTGACAGTGGGAGCAACTAGAAAGGGACAATACCATATGGCCCACGAGGCCATGTGACATGTTTACACAGGCATGTCCCCCCAAATAAGGGTTTAGACTCTTTCACATCAGACTTGTTGGTTAGAAAACATGAAAATATATCATTACTTCCCCACCAAAGAGTTGGGGTGCATGGACTGGTACGCGATTGGGAGCCTAGACAAGTCTGAATTGTAACTTGGTAATCAAACTCTAGCTCTAGTTCTGATGTGAAAGAGCACACTCAAGATTCACACCCACACCAACAGCCACTTTCATGCCTCCATTCTCGTGCTGTTGTATCTGAATGAGCCATATTTAGCATGCCTGTTTGTTTGTTTGTTTTAATGTGAGAAAAAAAAACACATTTTTGAATGTTATCTTCTAAAATTAATATATTGTGCTCACCTAACTAATATATTATAATAGTTTCTTACTCTTTTGTGAAATATATTGTACATTGGACATTGATATTTTAATTCATTTTATTTACGATATATGTATGGGTTACATGTTTTGCTATGTCCCCTATTCCATGCATTTTTACTAGCATAACTCATCAACATTGAAAGGATTACTGTAATAGAGTAGAAGACATACACAGTACCAGAGGTTACTTTCATCTGCAATGAGACAGTGTGTCTCTCTTGTACCTAGTGTATATGTACTTCTGGAATTACAACAGGTCACAGTAACCCATGGTTGTGCATGGCAAGAATGAATTCCACTTTATGAAAAAACAATTGTCATCGCACACTGAGAATGTCATGCAGTAGGGTCATTCCATGTCAATTCAACAGGAGCCTGCACACTTAGGTCTCAAACAAATCTAAAATAATTACCAAATGTACCCATGGTACTTAAAGATCGCCTCTCAACGTAATTTAATTAATATTGCCGTGTTCCCAATTGTTATTGAATGTGTTACGCGTTGGTCTTGTTTTAAAAAACGTTCTGGTTGCTTTGTTTCAAGACGTTTTTGCAAGCTGGCAAGGTGGCTTGTGGAGAAACGAGAGAGTGTTCCGTGTTTCTCGTGGAAATGCGTCTCTGATTGGCTCACTCCTCCTGCTCTCAAAGAAACGCGTCTCTGATTGGCTCAGTCCTCCAGCCTTGGGAGAGAATGTAATGGGAAACAGAGTCGCCACTTCCCCGGATGGTACTGCACTATAGGGGCGCCAACGGAGGCGTGCAGGCTCCATTCAGGGCTGTGCTCTTTCGACAGCGACCCCTAGGCGAGCTGTAGGCACGGAGCAACCGGAGTGAGCAGGCTTTATGTATGAGGCTTTGTGCTGTGTGTGTACCTGAGAGTAGCAACCAGCTGATAGCTAAGCTAAGCTATGTTTCGGACCACCAGACGTTGCTTGTTTTGAAAACAAGCAGAAAAAAATTACTGGACATGTTTTTAGATAAATGGGTCGATATAAACCTTTGTGGGCAACGCCTTCTTTCGACGTGACGAAACACAGAAAGGCTTTCGTGATTCGCTCGTTTCTCTGCATTATTGATGTAAATTGGGAAACACCGGGAAACACAGCCAGGAGAGTTGACGCACCGCTATGAGAGCCTTGCAAGTGAGTTTAACTTGGGGTGACCGTCCGATCTTCGAAAGGAGTGAGTAAAACTGAGTTTTATCGGAAGTTGGCCTTTAAGAGAAACACTGTACATTTATTTGAGTGTAAGATGTATACTTTCCATGTTACAGTCATTTTCACTGGGGAAGGGGGGTGTCCATTTTGTTCACACTCTTTTTTTGTCAAAGTTCACAAGCCCATGGCTCAAGAACTAAACCATGAAGGAAGCTCACATTATGCATGCTTGTACATAGATAGGAATAGTTTGTTGCAAAACTGTCCGTTTTGGTCTGGCAGATCCTGCATTGTCATAGCATTCCCTCAAAGATTATACAAATTTTATTGCAGTTTTTGGATGTGCTCTGTTTAGGCCTTCAGAAGACATCTTTGTACCCAATATAGGTTCTTGATTTTTTTCCCTGGTAGAGATAAGTAGAAACACTCTCATAAAAAGCAATAAATAGAAAGGAAACCCTATCTGTGTTTGAACAGAAGACCACACAAGTCTGACAAATCATTTTGAGTGTCATTTTCAGAGCTCCAGAACCCCTTGTGGGATTGTCCACAGATTTTTATTTTATTTTTTTCTTCATTCTCCATGAAGTCTTCTTTTTAGAAATGCCAATGAGACTCCTCTTATGTGATGTTTTCTTTTTTAATTTCCATCCTGAACAAACCAAAGAAAAAATGAATTCCACAAAAGGCTTAGAAAATTTTGAAAAGGTTAAAGACAAGTTGCTGTTGCTGCCATATTGTTTGTCCTATACAGGTAGGCCTACACTGTTAAATGAATAAATAAATAAAGGATTTATGTGCTTACGTAGTCTATTGAGTGTTTTTTTCCATATACTGTACATGTACAATGTGTGTCATTTATTGAGCATATTGGTGTGCAAAGAATTGTATGCATGACTGCTTTGCTTGCATGCATATCCCAGTCACCTGCACTGTGCATTCATGCGCACAACTGTCCTGACGTAAATGCATGCACATGCAGCCGCTTTAATCTGTTTTCTGCAAGGAGGATGTTTGTTACTCGTTTGTGAGAGACTGACAGAAACAAGACACGTTGACCACATGGCTTCATTGTGGAAACCAGATGCATTCTATTACGGCCTAGGCTTACAGCATCAGCAGTTTCCACAGGAAACCACACTGTAACAAACACCTGTATATAGCAATACAGTGTTAAAATAACTCTTAAAGATTTGAAATATATTACAAATGTAACCAGATTACAGTTGGTCCCGCTCAAAAATAACATTGATTTTACTATCTGGTCTAATGTTTTCGGAATTATTTCTATACTTAATGTTGTATAAATATTATTACACGTTACTGTACCTACGGAACTTCACATTGACTTTTGACTCCTCTCCAGAGTAACTTTACTCTCCACTCTATTTGGATTCATATAGTTTACTCTGAATTTACTCTGTGACACTGCTTTTTTTCTTTGTGCATGTACTGTTACTGTCATTGGTGAAACAATTTCAGTCTTGTGTGAAACGCTGCCACATAGAGGCAATCTGCAGTAAATAAAGTAGACCATGATCTTGATGCTAATAGTGCTTCAGGAAACCGGGCGTGCGTTCCAATATGCGACCTTGCGTCTTCCACTTGTGCTTGTGGCCTCGCACCAGGAAGTAATATGTCGTGATGACGTCATTGACAACAGCATTATATATCAATATCTCGCAAAAGCTAAATTGTAAAGTGTTTTTGTCATTTTCAAACAGGATGGTAAATGAAGAATAGTCCCCCAAATTTCTTTGGCTAGGCTGACAGCGGGGAAACTTCAATGTTTCAGCAAAACGTGAGGCCACAACCCCAAATAATAATGTAATGACAGATTTCCTAGTTGACATTGACAGAGTATAATAAACAGACTGACACCAGGGCCTACGGCTAATTGAAAGACCCATCACCAAATACTGAAAAGTTTTTAGCCAGTAAATAATCATTTAGTCTCCAGTGGTTTTTGACCATTTTTCACCATGTGTCAGTGACTGGTACACATTTAATGAAAGTAATACCTACAAGGTGTGTAAGAACCCAAAACGTAATAACTGCCCATAACGTAATAACTGCCCATAACGTAATAATTGGGGCCATTTGAAACGTAATAAAACCCATAATGTAATAACTTGCCCATAACGTAATAACACTTCCCTACCCATAACGTAATAATGTTCTGCCCATAATGTAATAAGTTATTACGTTATGGGCAGGTTATTATGTTATGGGCCTTACACTAAAAAAAACTTTGATAATGTAATAATGATGCCCATGACTTAATAACTGCCATCAACATAATAGGGGAGACCGGGGCTAGTAGGCACAGGGGCAAGTTGGCACACCCTCGTTTTCTGGGCCATTACAAGTCCAGTCTTCAAAATTCCAACTCTAACATGATGCCCATCTTGAATAGAGATAATCCAACTAATTCAGAGTGATCAAGATTATAAAATCTTACAGTGAGTGAAACTTCTCTTTTTTGTGATGTCCAAACTAAGAATCGGCACCTTCCACTAAATTAGTTCTAGAAAGCTAATAGTAAGGAATAGAAACATATAAATATTCTGTGTGATAGACAGGGGATCTAGGTATACTTTGATATTAAAACTGGAATTATGTAATGTCAGGTGTTAACAGGAGAACATGATTTCAGTCAAGAGTGCTGTCCTGTTGTGTAGGGGGCAAGTTGGCACACCATTGACTTTCTATGGTCATAAGAATGTATTGGATGTATTGTGGAAAATTCTTATTCTGCTACTATTTACCAATAATATGAGTATGATTGCAATATATACAGTATATTTAATGTACATATGCTACTGTCTAGGCCTACATGCCTAAATATAAGTTATAGTCAATATTGTAGCTGCAATTGTAGCCACAATGGAGTGCATTCGTAGTGATTATGTTTCACTCCTTCATAAAGCAGTCAATGTTGTTTTATTTTACTAAACAGTAACTCATGATATTTTAAATATTCAGTATTCAGTAACTATTGAGCAGTTTTCATGTTCATTGACATAATTTAATACAATTTAAATGTGTGCCAACAAGCCCCAACTACATGTGCCAAGTTGCCCCGGGTTGGGGCAATTTGGCACAAATTCACAACAATTCTTTAATCTCATATAGATGGAAACAATGAATTATCAACCAAAGATGCATGTGTCTAATATTTAGCTGAGATGTAACCCTTTTAGAATATCCTAGTTGGGGAGTTTTAAAGCAATGTATGCCAAAGATATGGCAATCGAACTGAAAAGTGTGCCAACTAGCCCCGGTCTCCCCTACTTTGGGCCCATTTGAAACGTAGTGAAGCCAATAACATAATATTTCTCTACCAATAATGTACTGTAATAACTAGGGATGCACCGATACACATTTTTCACTTCCAATCCGATCCCAATATCTAAATTTGAATATCTGTCGATACCGATACTACGCTGATCCAATATCAAAGCCACATATATGCATGGGTTTCAACTTGAGGTAGGCCCAAGTATCCCATCCTGAAAACTAAAATGCAAGTGTCATGATTTCAAAATAAGGTTACACCTGGCTCAATGTCAGTACTGGGAAAATTCCGATATTTTGGGAAAAATCCAATCCGATAAGATCCGATCTTTGAATTATGTTGATATCTGAACCCGATACCGATACACTGGTGCCAATATCGCATCCCTGGTAATAACATAATGAGGTATTTGGCAGGTCATTACGTTATTTGGCTAACAATAATTTAAAAAAACTTTTATTAGCTGTTTTACTTTTTTAAATCCATGGGACCCCCTCAAAGAAGAGATGGAACATCTCAAGGGGCTTTCCCTTAGTAAAGAATTGAATTGAAAATAACTAAATATTTCCTCTCAAAGAGAGGGTTGACCAAATCTGTTGTCTACCTACATTATTAGCCTACATCATTGGCACCCAGGTAAGACTAGATTTATAGTTAATCAGTTCATTTTGTACCATAATTAGATTTTTTAAGATAGTATAGTAATCACATCAGCTAACCTGATTCAGTTTAGAAACAATATAAACATATATAGTATACATATACATATATATAATAAGCAATGTTACCATAATTGGTAGTTTGATGTCATCATTAAACTACATTGTCACAGCCCCTACGTAGATGTTTGTTCCACCAGGGCACAAGAACAACAATAGCTAATTAAATTTCAAATCTAATGAATTAAATTTAGTTAGTTAACAATTTAATATTATTAGCATGGTTAGCATACCTGTCAACCAACCTTGGCTGATGTTAACTTATAACACTTGGCTAAATACTTGGCTACACATTTAACATTGTAACTAGCCTATGCAGTCACTTTCGATTTCCAATACCTGTTTTAATGGTTCACTATTACAGTGGATCTACCACATTAGGTCCAGTGTAATAACCAGTGTTACAATACTAAAAGGAACAGTCCACCCTTTTTTTATTTTCACATATTTGCAGTATTTCCAAGCAATATTCATGAATGTGCATACTGTATCGTTGTTGTCTATGTGTTTGCATTGCCTAGTTAAACGGTATAGCCAAATTAAGTGTAGCAATGCAAGTCTATGGGGGCGAACAAAACATCCTCAAATGTACTTATAAACTACTTTAAAATGAATTTAAAATTCACCAGAGTGCAAACCAGCTATTTAACGCCGTGCTGCGATCACTTATGGCTTGATGCTATTGGCCCCATCCACTTCCAGCGATTATGCTAAGTTAGGCTAACAATTCTGATCCAAGAAATGTAAGTACTGAAAACTCTGAGAAATAAATGATATGCACGTTCATGAATAATGCTCGGAAATACTGCAAATATGTGAAAATCAAAAATGGGTGGACTGTGAAGGAGATTTCTATTTTATACAAAGCCATATTGAATATTTAGTGTGATATAGTATATTTAGGAAAGGAATGTCTCTATGATAAACATGTAATGATGAGTGGGAGGGAACAGTGGGCTGGCCTGGGGAAATGGGAGGTCTGTGTGAGGGACACCCCATTGGCTGAAGGGATGCTCCAATCTGTGGCCTGTCTGGCCGGAAGCCGGCCCCACACCGGCTGAAGGAAGGTTATTTAAATGGAAACGCGGCCTGAGGAGGGTTGTCTGCAGAACAAGGAGGAGGGAGCAAAGCCGGCCGGTTTGTGGGGGTGGGATTGCGAGTAGCACTTCAGCCAAAGGGCCCCAGCGTGTACTTCAGTGTAACTGTTACAAGAGTCAAATAAACTTAACCTCTTCAACATAGATTTTTGGTCTACAGTCTGATAATTTAGGAAGTAGGAACGGTTTCCACTACAACTGTTCCTTTAATACCATGTAATACCAGTATAATACCATGTACCAATTTTTTACATCATGTATTTTTGTGTAAGTGGTATTACGTGGTATTAACAGGCATGGAAACGGGTCAGGGGTGAAAAAGGTGAGAAAGGTGCGGCGTGGCGCGGTGGCACGGAGTGGCGCGTGTGCTGCAGCGGTGCGCGCACATGTGTGGTGTGCAGTGGCGTTTTGGGGGGATTATGTTGTATAAGAGTCTTACTAGGGGGGTCTGGGGGCATGGTCTCCCATGGGAGAAAATTTGTTGAGAAAAATGTGATTATCCACAAGAAAACAGGCCACAATAGGCCGGGCGAAACTGAGAAAATAGAAAAGATGTTTTGTTTTGTTTTTTTGCTTTCTTATTAGGCCTATTTACATTCTGGCATATTTACATGTTGTATCTTGATATAGCCTACAAATGTTCAATATCCATGGCCTCTATCTAATGAAATAAAACATTACATAGAACACAATAACTATCAAATATTCTGCTCGGCTGCTGCCACAAAAGCAGCAAATTGTGTTAGATCACGACAATGGTTCAATATACAATCAAGACTTCCCAGGGCTTCCCAGACTTCATCATGGCAAGCCCCCTCTATACTTTAGTAGCCAAGATCTCAGACTTTTTGTTTGTGCAGTAGGCCTGAATGGGTGAGGTTGCCAACCTCAAAATGTTCTGTTTGATGTGTAGGCTACTGAAACAAAAATAATATGCATAGTGACATAATCTAATGCAAAGTGAATGGGGAAACAAATGCAGATAGCGCATGCATGTGACACTGGACGCATCAGAATTTAGATGGCCATATGTTAGGTTGTGGAAACATGTATATACCTGTACTTTAAGTTTCAGAGCCAAAAAGAGATTTATTGACCATTCAGTGAAGATATATAGTAGGAGGAAAACACTGCAACATTTGCAATTTAAGTGTCTATGTTTATTGTACATCCATGTCCAATGCAAAGACATGGCAATGCCAGTGAACAAAAGCACCACCAATCAAGGTCAATGGCCTATTAACATGAAAACCATGTATTGGTCAGCGCACAAAAAGAGAACCTCAAACCACAGTGAGACGAGGGCAACATATTGCTGGCCTAGTTGATCTTTAAAAAGACCAAAGACTAGACCACACAGATAGGCCAAACTGCACGCTCCATTTCACATTAAGTTGAAATTAAAGTTAGGCCTATAATGCACTCGTGTTTATTTAAATAGGCTATGTGATTTGGAATATAAGCTAATTAAATAAAATTGCACCAGGGTTCATTAATTTAGTTTAAAACTTCCAACTGGTTGAAGGTAAAGTTTACCAAATTATAAGGCCTGTATCTGAACAGGTTCTGAATACAATTTCCACTTCAGGAAAAATCTGATTGTCTGGCTAATTTGTCTTTTAGTCTAGGGTCTGTGCTTAAAAAACCAAAATCGGTTATCTTTACACCCCTATTAGATAGATAGATAGATAGATAGATAGATAGATAGATAGATAGATAGATAGATAGATAGATAGATAGATAGATAGATAGATAGATAGATAGATAGATAGATAGATAGATTTTTAAACTACACCATGGTGGAGCAGTTCTCAACGTAAGCTTCCCAATTGACCTCATCAAAACCCTTCCAATTCTCCCCTTACTATTAAAAAATAAAATAATCACAGGCTCCGATTCGATTCAGGGACGATTCATAAAAAATATATTGCGATTCGGTGAGATTGAATGCCGATTCGGTGTGATTCAATGTTGCATAACGATAACCGATCCAAATTCGGTTATCTTTACACCCCTAATTGTTACACTGGTATTACAATAGTATTACATGGTGTTAAATATTGTTACACTGGTTATTACACTGTACCTAATGTGGTAGATCCACTGAAATGGTGACCCATTAAAATAAGGTGTTACTGGGCAAATCAATCCACCCAGTCAGAAGAAGGGCCAAATGAAAATTCCGCAATCTTGAAAGTGTTGACCACCAAATTCAAATCGGTTCATGAACCTGCCCTACAGCACTCACACACCAAATCTGGGACAAATCCATCCACCTGGTCAGAAGTTATGGACCTAAAACAAATCGGCCATCTTGAATTCAGCCATCTTGAAAGTGTAAAAGTGTTGACCTCCAAACTCAAATCAATTCATGAACCTACCCTAGAGCATTCACACACCAAATCTGGGACAAATCCATCCACCCGGTCAGAAGTTATGGGCCAAACAAAAATTCGGCCATCTTGAATTCAGCCATCTTGAAAGTGTTGACCTCCAAACTCGAATCAGTTCATGACCCTACCCTAGAGCATTCACACACCATGAAGGACCCAATGCGGCGGACGCGGCGGCCGACGGCGGATGTGGATGCAGTGGCGGTGCACGCGAAACCATTACATCCCCTACGCCCTGAGTTTTGGGGATATAACTAATTGCTGAAAAGTATTTTCCTTGCTACATTCTATAAAAAATGGAAGAAAAGAAGCCTTGGACTTCTTCAGCTGTCCTCTTCTGACTCTCATGCACAGTCTGGCTGGGTTGGTTCATTGTTTACTATTACGTTATTGGCAACTTATAACGCTATTGGTTTTATTACGTTTCAAATGGGCCCAAATTATTACGTTAATGGCAGTTATTACGTTATGGGCATCGTTATTACATTATCAAAGCTTTTTTTTGTGTAAGGCCCATAACGTAATAACCTGCCCATAACGTAATAACTTATTACGTTATGGGTAGGGAAGTGTTATTACGTTATGGGCAAGTTATTACGTTATGGGTTGTATTACGTTTCAAATGGGCCCAAATTATTACGTTATGGGCAGTTATTACGTTATGGGCAGTTATTACGTTTTGGGTTCTTACAAGGACTCAGAAATAATGAAAGGCAAACAGTGAGAGAACAAGGAAGGTGAGAATATGCTGAAGTTCAAGGCTCTGTAAAGCCAAAGATTGATGTGAAACTAGAACGTCACGTCACGTCAAAGAGGAAGAGGTGGCATGTCGATAGAAACTGGTCTTAAACCACAGACGTCAATGAGACCGTGAGAGAGATTGTGTTTGAGGATCGCGAGTGTGAGAGAGCAAGCATGCGGCCTGCATAGTCCCAGGGTCCCCTGTGCACGTGTGCTCAGGGCTGGACTGGTCATCTGGCATAGTGGGCATTGCGCGGTGGGCCCCGCAAACTCGTGGGCCCCTATTTTCATAAATATAATGGAGTTTTTTTGACATTTCTGAAAATAGGGGCCCACGGGGCCCACTGGTGAGTCAGTTCTGCGCCGCTAATCATGAGGGCCCCTTTAAGCCAAAAGTGCCCGGGTCCTATTTCTCCCCCAGTCCAGCCCTGCGTGTGTTCATATGAGACCATCACTCCGCGTGTATTATATGTGTACAGTGTGCACTGCATTTGTGAGTGGGTGTCCAACACACGACCACAGACCAAATGACATGCTACTGTTTCTTCTTTCGACCTTTCGCCCTGGGGGTAGGTGGGGGAGAAGAGCAGCTAGTGCGCGTCTTATTTTTGCTAAGCTGAACTTCATCTGAAGACAATAAGAAATAAAGAAGGACAGACAGACAGACAGGCATCATCTGTTCTCCCCCGTCCACCCCTCTGGTGATGGGAGTTCTGCTGTGGGCTACCATGGCCAATAGGCCTCCGCTGCTGTGGCTCCTGCTCGTCATGTGCCAGTTCACTGGAGCGGCTGTGCAGGGTGAGTCATCTCAAGTTATTTACATTTTATTTATTTACTTAGTTGACTTCCTTAGCTTTTTTCATTATCAAGTGTTATACGGTGCTTCAAGACATAGAAAGATTCTGATAAGATAATGTGCCTGCTATGGAAAGTTACTTGTAGAACAATCTCAAATGAACTTTGTTATTGAAGCATTTTTTGTGCTTCTCTCCATTTTAAAAACTGCTACTATTGTTTTAATTCAACCACAGGCCTACAAGCCATGCAAGATGTTGACATGTAGTGTAATGTAACTGAATTTGCCAGTGTGTGTGTATGTGTGTGCATTTGTTTGTTTGTGTGTATATGTGTGTGTTTCTATTTCTCTCTCTCTCTCTCTCTCTCTCTCTCTCTCTCTCTCTCTCTCTCTCTCTCTCTCTCTCTCTCTCTCTCTCTCTCTCTCTCTCTCTCTCTCTCAATACATACATTTGGTATACAGATTGTAACAAACATGATACATATTTTTACGCTTCTCTAGTGTAGACTGGAGCATCTGTAAAGTTCAGAGTCTGGTCAGAAGACTGTTCTGCAGACATGTAGCAGCCTATTATTAGTGGTGTGGTGTCTTGTAGATACAAATAGATGTAGATGCAGGCAGTGGTGTAGTCTACGTAGAACGCAGCTATACATACAGAGTATACTCACTTCTAAATTTTAGGGACTTCAGTATACCCACTTAAATTTGATTCATCCATTGTTTAGAGCAGTGCTTCTCAAAGTGGGGCGTAAGCCCCCCTAGGGGGGCGCGGCGGCATCACAGGGGGGGCGTGTGACATCTGATTTGGGTTTTTTCCCCCAAGGAAATGATTTCCTGTCTTGCCAATAAGTCAATAATTTTAAAGCCCTCACCAACATTATATTATTAATTGTCATGAATTTGAATAGGATAGGAAATGAACACACATCTGCATTCGACTGCAGTCCCTCTTTGTTTAATCTCACCAGTCACCTTTCCTTTGATTCTGCGCAGCGAACACAAAATCAGTCTACGCCAGTACTGCTGTTGCTTGGGGGGGCTCGGAAGCATTCAGACCCTCTGAAGGGGGGAATGATGGAAAAAGTTTGAGAAACACTGGTATAGAGTAACATCAGCATTAACAAAAATTATTTAGAGTAACCCATCAGCATTCTTTTTCACAATTCTGTTTTTCACAAAACTGTTTTTAACTTAGTGGCCGCTTTGCCCATGCCATTCTGCATGTGTGGAACACTTCACTGTTTACTAGACAAAAAAGACTTGACATTACAACTATGGCAGTATTAAACACAGTATTTACTCATAACTTGGTCATTGATTGCAGTGCAAGGCGGTAGGACAGATTGCTTATCCTATTTACACATTTGTGCTTATCTCCTGGTTGTGTGTAGATGAGAGCATGTGTGACGCTCAGATCCTGGTTAGAAGGAACACTGTTATGCAGGCCTCTCCAACGAAGCCCCTGATGCTGAATTGCCCCGTCAAGTATAGTGGCTGCATCACACCACCAACTGTAACCTGGTGTAAGCTACTCACCGATGGGTCGTGTGTCAACATCAACATGTCCGACAGCATGGGTATCGGTCGGGAGAAAGTTGTGGAGGGGAAAATTACTATCCATCTGATATTCCTTCACGTGACCAAAGACGACGACGGCTTGTATCGCTGTGAGATTTCTGGGTCTGAGGAGATCGTTAGCCACGCCATTAACGTTTCCGTGACAGGTGAGGGAAAAATAAATCAGCATTTTTCATGTGCTACATGAACACTTGAACACTTTTGAAATATTTTTTTTCATAGCCTTCAAATTATGTTAATTGGTTTATGAACCAACTTGTGGTGGGGTGGAATACACTGCTTGATATCAACTCTTTACTTTTTTCAAAAAAGCTTTTAAGACATTTGGTCATATTTCACATCAAGCAAAGAAAAAAGTGATTTGGTGATCGGCAACGTTACCCCATTTGTAAAATACAATCTATTTATTTTTAACCTTTACTTTTTTCTGTAATCTTTGTAGGCATGGCAGTGCAACCTACAGGTAAGCATGAAGCACATATGCATGCATACACACACACACACACACACACACACACACACACACACACACACACACACACACACACACACGTGCAAATGGGAGAAAAGGAAGCAAGGAAAAACAAAGATAGAAGCAGCAACAAGCAGGATAGAGGAGAGAGAGAGAGAGAGAGAGAGAGAGTGAGAGAGAGAGAGAGAGAGAGAGAGAGAGAGAGAGGAGAGAGAGAGAGAGAGAGAGAGAGAGAGAGAGAGAGAGAGAGAGTGAGAGAGAGATTGCCTGGGTGTCTTCCTCAAGCTAAATGGCCCTGATGAGGTTTTGTGTCATCTTTCCTCCGTTTGCTACTTGCGATGAATACAATGCACATACGTTATCTTTTACTCCATCTCATGGCCAGACACACCGCACGTAGGTCAACGTCTTTGGTGCGGTCTCGTCACATGAGTTTTACTCTCACTCTCACCATACAACACAAAGGTCAACACGCAACACGCTAGAAGGATGATGATACAGTATGTTGTGCGTGTATCGACATGGGCTACCCCTTCGCTGCAGGATGTAGTATGTAGAGCGCTGTATGCCAGGAACGCTGTAATTTCTTTTGAATAAAATTGTCTGTAATAATAGTAATAGTCTTTCAAGACACCATTTATCACAAAAAATAAAGGTCAAAATAAGAGCAATGGCGGTGATGTGTCACATTACACTGATGCATCTTAACATGAATGGGCAACCTGCCCATGGGGGCCCAGGTTCGAGTCCTGCCTGGGTCATTTCCAAGTCCCATCTCTCTCTCCCTCCCATTCTGCTTATTTCCTGTCTTCACTGTAATATTTCAAAGAAAAGCAAGAAATCACCAAATATACGTTTAAATAAAGAATTCAATGCATAATATACATAAAACATATATTAAAAAATACAAAAGAGGTGTAAGCTACACTGACTGCAATGACCTACCGTACTTCATTACGATGATAACCATCCTATTCTCTCCCCCAACTCTGACTGCCAGAGAGGCCCTCAGCGGGGGATGGCAGCACTGGGCTCCATCAGAACTGGCTGCTGTACCTGGTGGTCAGTGCTGTGTGTCTACTGGTCATCCTCACGGTCATCCTCATCTGCGTCTGCACTCTCAGAGCAGGTACAGTAGGCATGCACAGACACACGCACACACACACGCACGCACGCACACACACACACACACACACACACACACACACACACACACACACACACACACACACACATACACAGACACACAAACACACACACACACACACATGCACACACGCACACACTCAGACTGATAGATGTGGTTGTGATTTTGTGTGTGTGTGTGTGTGTGTGTGTGTGTGTGTGTGTGTGTGTGTGTGTGTATCTGTGTATGTGTATGTGTACGTGTGTGTGTTCAACAGGATATGACCTTAAAGGACGCTGCCTCTGCATTGATTCCCTGAGATGCCATTCCTCCTCTAGTTACATCGTATAGCTGAGGCCCTCTCATCCCTGCAGTAGGGTATGGAATCCATCCATAGGGGAGGATAAAGATGATGGGCAAACTGAACTGAATGTATATAGAATTAAACCTACTACTAAACCTTCACGTCCATTAATCCGTCAAGACACGGCTTTATAAACTTGCTGCCAAGTCACAGTGCATTACTAAAGGCCCTGTGTTATGTCATGGTAGTGTTGTACTATGGTAGTGAACTTTTCAATGTCTATTACAGTGTGCCACTGGAAGTATGGCGTACATTAAGGGGCTACAACCAATTGGTTGAGTTCCAAGTGACCGTATCAATGTCACTGCAGTAAAGGCAACAAAAAACACGAAATTAGGAAGATGATTCTGATGTTTATAGTGTTTGTTTTTAAGATCGCTTCTCATATCTTATCCTATTGTTAGTTTATTATAATATTAAACTACTGTTGTATGCTAATAATGCTGTTGTTTTATGAATCCAACCTTATCCTGTAATCATGTTTACTAGCCTACATGAATAGTTGCATTTAGTCAGAGCACTGTGTAAGAAAATGTATTGCACGTTGACTGTTCTTGAAAGTAAATAAATCAGTTTGATATACTACTAGTGAAGAATGCACGAATGGTCACTAGATGGCAATAGTAAGCAACACATGTAGCGTCAGCAGAATGTGTGTCAGTGTGAGTCTCTGTGTGAGTATGTGTGTGTGTGTGTGTGAGTGTGTGTGTGTGTGTGTGTGTGAGTGTGTGTGTGTGTGTGTGTGTGTGTGTGTGTGTGTGTGTGTGTGTGTGTGTGTGTGTGTGTGTGTGTGTGTGTGTGTGTGTGTGTGTGTGTGTGTGTGTGTGTGTGTGTGTGTCTGTCTGTCTGTGTGTGTGTGTGTGTGTGTCTGTGTGTCTGTGTGGAAAGCTGACTGGGAGAGACAATGGGGTCACGTCAGATGTATCGGGCCCAGAGAAAAAGGGGTCCCAAAATGGGGTCCTTCTCAGTATGTACATAATAGGGAGCTCTCTGAGATGACTTTGCCCTTGGCCCAACCAAAGCTCTCAGCTGCCGTGTGTGTGTGTGTGTGTGTGTGTGTGTGTGTGTGTGTGTGTGTGTGTGTGTGTGTGTGTGTGTGTGTGCGCGTGTGTGTGTGTGTGTGTCTACTGCACTGTGTCTACTGGAGCACACCAATTCGGTGGGGCCTTTGCTCCTTAAGGTGCCCAAATCCTGGACCCCACATGTTTTAACCCGTTTTGCTGGGGTAGTTTTGTTGTTAGTGCAAGTAAAAGTCTAAAAACATTTCCTCACTGACAAGTTAAGGTTAGGGATTGTTTTGATTTGTGCACAGTGCAGCAATCTTTAGCTTTTGTTAGCCTTAATATGAATGGAAGTCAATGGGAGGGGAGATTAAGATTAAGGTGTGTGTGTGTGTGCGTGTGCGTGCGTGTGCGTGCGTGTGCGTGCTTGTTGTTGTGTTGCGCTGTATGTCACATGCCGTGCTATGACGTCCTATTTGGCAGGTTATGTATTTGTGCTTCAGTGCAGCAAATCTCAAATACTGTACATTCAAACGTATCTAAAATGGAAACAGAAACAAAATAAGTAACAAATAAAAAAGTTCATGTTTGTATGACACATAGTACATAGCAAATGAGATTATCCTACAACAGGGTGTAAAGAGAAGACACAAGAAGACATTACAGAGGAAGCCATGACCAAACCAACACACATGGAAACTAGGCCATACCACAGATAGGCCTACAGTGTGTGTGTGCGTGTGTGCGTGTGTGCGTGTGTGCGTGTGTGCGTGTGTGCGTGTGTGTGTGTGTGTGTGTGTGTGTGTGTGTGTGTGTGTGTGTGTGTGTGTGTGTGTGTGTGTTTGTGTGTGTGTGTGTGTGTGTGTGTGTGTGTGTGTGCGTGCGTGCGTGGGTGGGTGGGTTAGAGGGAGAGAAAGAGGGGGTAGAGAAAAGGTGTGTGGGGAGACGGTTTGATTCTCTGTAAGTTGAAAGCTACAACTTTGTGTTGCCTTGGCCATGTGCAAACTGCGTGCTATCATTTACTACATCTCTGAACATCCGGCACGCCACACTGTCCCCTGTTGTTTTAACCCTTTCATTTCCCCTTTAAGTTTAGTTACAGAGCTTTTAATATGATATCAGAATACAGTAATACCATTCCACAGTTATTATTTTAGTTACTGGTGTAGATACAACATCAATTAGGTGCCATGTTGTAAAGTCAGTTCACTGTATTTTTACAGTCCATTCAACACAGTTGACTCCAAAATGCTACCCAAAAAAACACAGAAAGTTTTAAATATATTTACGCATGAAATGGAGATAAGCAAAACTAAAAAAGGTTAACAGTTACAAAATAGACAAAACATACGTATAAAATACATTTTATTTTTTATTTTTATATTTAATATTGTAATAAAGGTAAAAGAATATATCGTATTTAAAAAGAGTCAAATACAAAATAAAAGATTTAGTTGACGTAAGATGTGTGAAAGGAAAGGAAAAATATATTTGTCTTATTATAAGATTTACAGTCAACAGTCAATGAAGGAATAAGCAAAATAAGATGTGAGAAGGTCAGAGATGTGGGGCAGAACAGTGCAAGACTTCAAAAGCTTTACAGTGGGCAATGGGCAACCTGGATTAGAAGCTACAATCCAGTGGCACAGACTTCAAATGACCTGCTTTAACCTGTCCAGATGCCGTAATTGGAACGGTACAATGAAGTAGATCATTCGGAATATGTGGCACTGGACTGCAGCTTCTGAATGCAGGTTGCCCATCACCTATAGGATGGAAGTTATGTGATGATGTTTCTTTGCGCCTTTGTGTGTGTGTTTGTGTGTGTGTGTGTGTGTGTGTGTGTGTGTGTGTGTGTGTGTGTGTGTGTGTGTGTGTGTGTGTGTGTGCGCGCGTGCGTGCGTGCGTGCGTGCGTGCGTGCGTGCGTGCGTGCGTGCGTATGTGTGTGTGTGTGCAGGACCACTGACAGTTTTGGCCGGACACGGTAAAGTCATATGAAAGCCCCCCCACCCCCACTCAATGCATACAAAGTCCTGGGTGTGTGTCAGAAGTAGAGTGGTGAAGGAGTACTAGAACAAAAGAGTCTGGCAAACAGAAGAGTGGTGTCCGTTTTTCATACAGGCCTGATCCTGATCTAGACAACAGACTATACTAGCTTAACAGACAAATCACTGAACAACTAAAATGGTTAGATTTGTGGTAAACACAATTGTGGTGATAGTTCTCCACCATGCCATCTGTCTTTCTGGGAGTGCTGGAGGTGAGTTTAACTTTTTTTGTTCAAGTTTCACACTAGTTAATAGATACTGTTGTTGCCATTATGTAATCGTTTCAGAAATGATTGACAGATGAAAGCTGTAATTTGAATGACTGGACAAGTGCTTTCTATACAGTAGGTCAATATATTTACACAGTAACCTTAAGTTTCTCTAATCACTTATCTAGAACAAATATGGAAATGTGTAACAGCAGAGATGACTGAACATTGTGTTTGTCATTTATAATAAGAGAGGGCTTAATTCGTAAGTTAAATTTTCTAATTTTACAGAGCCATGCTTACACCTTAGAAATGCTTTGGACGGATGACACAATTCGAACCTCAACCTCAAAGTGCTAAAATGTAGAATATGGAAAGGATGTATTAAGATCATGCACAATATTTATTCAAGTTTCCTATGAAATATACAAGATTTTTTCATATGACAGAAAAAAAATAATATAGGCCAACATTTTTTGGTACCTTTGTGTAATGTCAAACATATAAAAGTTTTGCAAATGCAAACGTTGCAGCATATCATTTCCTACAGGGCAGACAATGTACACTAAAGCTTCCTATTAATATTCTATAGAATGGGCCACAGCTAATTCTCATAAATATAAGATAGGACGATGTTGACCATAATGCTCTTGTGGATTTTTGGTCTTGGAGTTGCTAAAGGTGAGGTAGCCCCTCAATGCACGCCGTATCATCTTGGGCACACTGTAATGGTCATTGAAATATTATTAACCATACTGCTCCATGACATAACAAGAGGGCCTTCAGTGTAGCCTACTACGACTCGGTCATTGCCATGGTAACAACAAATGTTAAACATGTTAGCTACTAGACATTTTGCTGGCTATCTTTGAGGAGTTTTTAAAAATGTTTTTGTGTTGTCTTATAGGCATGATATTTCTTTGAATAATTTCTGAGTTGGATTTCTAATCAAGTCTTACACATATTGAAGGTGTTGAAAGACAGTGATCAATAGTAAGGTACATAGAAAACACAGATGCGTCTAGATACATTGAGCAGCCTTAAACACTTTAAACAGCCAAAATAAGCATCTGTTTTTGGTCCCTCACATTTCATGTATTTTGCACATTTCAATATACTGTTGGCACATTTCAATAACTCAGTACTGTATTCCACATCTGTTTTCACACTGTTCAGGGTTTGTTCACACAGTGTACCAGGATCTTATACACATTGTATTCTGGCACTTACAACTTACTAATAATTAGAAATCTAGGCCGACTAGGTCCTTACTAAGTTTATATACCTTATTGTGAATGAACAAGACATTTGCGAATACATGCCTAACAAATGTTTGCCTTACAAGTTACTTACACATGTATTAATATTGTATGTATTAGTGCTAATATATGTAACGCTAAAAGAAAGTGTTACTATATCATGTTTTTACCCCCATGATACATTTGACTATTCACATAGGCCTAACCAGATGGTGCAAAGACAAATGAGGCCACTTTTCCATAGCTTATAATTTCATACATGGAAAATTGACTGCAGGGGACAATGTATTCATAGTAACATGTTTAGACTTTTAGGATAAGAATGATGTCCTAACACATGAGAAGCATAACAACTCACATGAATTAGCTGCATGGGTATCAGTTCAAAGACATGCAGTGTAAAACGGTGAATTGCATGTTTTGCATGCAAATACCTGTAAAACTGAAACATAAAAGTCTATGCAGTGTTAGTAATGTCAACAATAGCCAGTATTTTGAAACCTGGTGTACTTTGATTGACTGCATGTACCTTATGAAGTGAAAACAAGTGTTATTCTTTGACAGAATAATTTCATTTTGAGCCTGAATTCTATCATTTTGTTTTTTTTNAATTTATATTTTATTGGTTTTATTTTTAGGGAAAGGGCAGTGGGAAACAAGACACATTAAGAACAGAACTATGTACATACAGGGAGTTTGTCACTTACATATTCATACAATAGGATACATTTTACATTATGAAGTCATAGTTATAAAATTGGGCTGTTAGGCCACTTGGCTGGAGCAAAGAAATACCATTTCAACCATCGCTCTAAGAAGAGTTCCATTTTCTGGTTAACATAGGCTGTGATTTGTTCCATCTTATATATTTCCACCACAATGTCTCTCCACATTCCAAGTGTTGGGCTTTCTGGTTGTAGCCATTTCCTTGTGATAGCTTTTTTGCTGGCCACCAACAGAATGTTCATTAAGTATTTGTCCACTTTCAGCCAGTCTTGAGGAACACATCCCAGATACAAAGTCTTAAAGTCCAGTGGCAAATCCTCTCTGAAAATGTCTTGTAGTGAGTTATGTATTTCTGACCAATAAACTTGAATTTTTGGGCAATCCCAAAAGACATGGTGGTGATTTGCACTTTGTTGACCACATTGTCTCCAGCAGTCAGGGGTGGCGTCACTGAATTTAGATTTCTGGGCTGGGGTAATAAAATATCTAATAAAGTTCTTCCAGTTAAATTCACGCCAAGTCATTGAACTGGAGCATTTCCATTGATATTGCCACATTCTTTTCCACTCTTCGTCTGATATTTCAGTCCCTGTTTCCCTTTCCCATTTTGCTTTAATATATGCTGTGGAGTGGATGTTATTTTGTACCAAGCAGGTATATGTGGCTGATATGATACCTTTATTCAGGTTTGAATTATATGCTCTTTTAAATAGTTCAATAAAACTGTGGTTTGTTTTTGTTGTATTTTTAACCTTTGTGTTAACATAATGCCGCAGTTGTAGGTATCTGAAAAAGTCTTGCTTATCTAAATGGTGCTTTTCCTGTAACATCTCAAAACTGAACATTGAGTTATCCTTCATAATGGTACATAAAGCTGTTATTCCTTTCGCTGTCCAAATTTGGAATCTATTATCCATAGCGTTTGGTGTAAAATCTGAATCATGTGAGCACCATTTCAGAGGGAGCAAGTCTTCCTCTAATTTATAGATTTTCAGCATATTTTTCCACACTTTCAGAGTGAATTTTACCCATGGATTGTCTGTTTGGTGTATATAATGTTTTAATTTAGAATCTGCAACAACTGCCTGTATAGGGATGGGAAGCACCCTGTCTTCAATGTCTTTCCATTGTGCCAAGTATGAGGGATTGCACCAGCATAATATTGTTCTTGTCTGGGCAGCAAGGTAGTATTCTCTAAGAGATGGTAAAGCCCAACCTCCCTTTTCTTTCATTAATTGTAATGTTTTGAAGCAGACCCTTGGTCTCTTCCCCTGCCATATATATCTTGACAACATCTTGTCCCATTCATTAAATTGACTCTGTGGTATTTCTATTGGTAGAGTCTGAAATAGATATAAAAACCTTGGTAATATGTTCATTTTTATGGATTGTATCCTTGAGCTGAAGCTAAGAAAGGGAATGAGGTTCCACTTTGAGATGTCCTCTTTAATCTTTTTATCTAGAGGTAAGTAATTGTAGTCTGATAGTTTTGAGAGATCTTTTGGAATAGTGACACCCAGATACTTAATATGTTTTGTTTGCCATGACCATGGGTATTTGGTTTTTATCTCAGCTGGTGTATCATAATTATATGTTAATATTTGGGTTTTGCTTACATTGACCTTGTACCCTGATAGTTCCCCATACTTCTCCAGTGATACCATCAGTTGGGGCAAAGAGTGTGTTGGGTCACTGAGATAGGTTATCACGTCATCGGCATAACAAGCTATCTTCTGTTCTCTTTCTGCAAGATTTATCCCTTTGATTTCTGAGTTCTGTCTTATGTATTGAGCGAGTGGTTCAAGAAAAAGTGCAAACAATAGTGGTGACCAGGAGCATCCTTGTCTTGTTCCCCTCTCTAGGCTGAAGCTATTAGAGAGATAACCATTAACTTTGACCCTTGCTGTGGGGTTGTCATATAGTGTTTGTATGGTGTTAATGATCCTGTTGTGAAAGTTAAATCTGTGTAGAACTCTGTATAGAAAGGTCCAGGAGACTGAGTCAAAGGCTTTCTCTGCGTCGATACTAACCACTATTGCCTCCATTTTGTTCTTAATTATGTGGTCTAGAATATGTAGTGTCCGTCTTATGTTATCTTGTGTTTGGCGTTGGTGTATAAATCCTGTCTGGTCATTATGGATCAGGTGGGTCATTAGCGTCTCAAATCTCCTGGCCATTATGGAAGTAAACATCTTGTAATCTAGATTTAAGACAGATATTGGTCTGTATGATGCACACTTTGTTTTATCTTTGCCTTCTTTTGGAATGGCTGATATAATTGCCTCATTCCAGCTTGGAGGTATTTGTGATTTTTCCAGGGCCCAATTTAGTGTAGGGAGTAAAACTGGGATTAAGTCACTTTTAAACTCCTTATACCATTCTGCTGTGTATCCGTCAGAGCCTGGAGATTTACCGACTTTCAGTTTGCTAATGGTGGCTAAAAATTCACTTTCTGTTATCTCTGCTATAAGTGTGTTGTTCTGTTCCTCTGTCAGTGTAGGCAATTGCAAAGAGTTTAAAAATGTATCAGTCTGAAGTATGCTTCCTCCAGGGACTCTGGTATATAGGCTTTTGTAGTATTTCTGAAACGCTTCATGAATTTCACTTAAGTTATTTTTAAGTTCTTTTGTTACTGGATCATGTATTTTGTGAACTGTATTTTCGGCCATTCTTTTCTTCAACTTCCATGCTAGGAGTTTCATTGATTTGGACCCACTTTCATAGAATCTTTGTTTTAAGTACATAAGATTTCGTTTAACATCATGTGTAGTTATATTTCTTATTTCAGTTCTGACTTTGTCAATTTCTTGTAGTGTATTCCTATCTGAGTTTAATTTGTGCTTTAGCTCCAGGTCCTTTAATTTTTTTTGGAGACTGTCAAGTGCTCCCTGTCTCTCTTTTTTCTTATGTGAAGCTATTGATATAATTTTCCCTCTTAAAACAGCTTTCATGGTGTCCCACAACATGGGTGGTGATGTTTCCCCATTATCATTAAATTCTAGGAAAGTCTTTATTTCTTTTCTAATTTCTTCTTTAAATATAGGGTCATTTAATAAGCCAGAGTTTAGCTTCCATGTAGTATTTCTGGGTCTTAGGTTAAGGTCAACTTTGAGATATATAGGTGCGTGGTCACTCAAATCTATTGTTCCAATATCACAAGAATGTATTTTATCCTTGTCCTTTCCAAATGTCACAAAATAGTCTATTCTTGTATATAGGGCATGAGGGGCAGAGTAGTGGGTGTAGTCCCTTCTCAATGGGAACAGCTCTCTCCAAATGTCAATAAGACCAACATCCTTAAAAAGTGTGTTGATGTTTTTAACCAACCTTGTTTCATCTAATTTCCCACTTGAGCAGTCAAGCTTTGGTTGTAAGTGGACATTGAGATCTCCCCCACATAAAAGCAGACCCTCAGTTTCTGTTATCATCATTTCAGTAATTTTTTGAAAGAAGGATATATCGCTTCCTGGGGGTGCATAGATGTTTAGTAATGTGACTAGGTTTCCATCTATCTTTCCATTAAATAAAATGTATCTACCCTCTTTGTCCTTTATTTCAGACAGTTTTTCAAATATAACTTTTTTAGATATAAGAATTGCTACTCCTCTTCTGTGTCCCGTTTTATATGATGAAAAAAATAATTCGTTAAAACCCATTGTTCTAAGTTTTCCATGTTCCTTATCATTTAGGTGGGTCTCCTGTAGATACACCACATGAGCCCTTTCTCTTTTCATTTTAGATAGGATTTTAGATCGCTTAATAGGATTTAACAGCCCGTTAACATTATATGAAATTACTTTAGTGGTATCACCAGCCATTTGTATTGTCCATGTATCCTTATGTTGTGACAAAAATCAAATATTTCACCCCCTGTGTGAACAATGTAAAGAAACCTTACATAACAAAACAAACAACAAAAAAACAGTGATTCCAAGGCAGGGGTCTCTAAACGACCCTTTGCTGATCTAGTATGAACGTCTAGCATGGGAGGAAAGCCTCTCCTGTTCATGAGGTGAGGGCCTCCCTTTAAAAAAAAAAAAAAAAGCTTCAGATGTCCTCTGCTGAGTGAGAATTTAGTCTCTCCCTACCACCAGAGGCGTATTTGCGCCCTGTCCTGTTTATACTCATAAAACATGAAAATAGGTGCTAGTGAACTGAATATTTGGTTTTCTAGCTTAAATTCGCCAGCTTTAGGTTATATAGAACAAACATACCAGTGACTGCCTTCATTTATAAAACTGAATAAGTAAAAAATAAAAAATTGTAGGCATTATGTCATTTTTAAACCTCAACCAAAATGTTCTTTCTTTTCCCCAAAAGACAGAAATTAAGAGTAATCTACTGTAATATTTAAATTACATGGATTGCAATTTCCATTGCTGTCTAGTTTGACACATTAAGCTTGCATAGTCAATACGAACCTCGCATTTTTTTACAGTGCTTAATTTCGAGGAGAAAGAAAATTACAGAGAAAAAAAATGGCTGGCTTATTAATAGTAAGAGTAATAGAACAAAAAGTGTCCCCATAGTTCTCTATGAGTGCATACCCAAAAAGGTATCACTCGGCGTTTAAAACGGTCTCACCGGGTGGTAGCTCTACGTTGAGATATCCTTGCATAGCTCGCAGTAGGTTTCCATCTATCCGCGCACGGCCGCTCCTCCCACTCCAGCCCATGCGATGCATATCTCTCTCCAGTCGTGCCGCTTTGGTAGCTCCACTTCGATTCCCAAGTGCCGCAGGCCATCAGCTGCCTCCCACGCAGATTCGAAAACCAGGGTAGCATCTTTAGTGAACACCTTCAGCTTCGCTGGGTAGGGGCTTTGGAATTTGATTCGTTTCGCTTTCAGTTGCTTTTTGATGGCCGCATATTCCATTCTCCTCTTCTGTAGCATAGGCGAGTAATCATGGCTCAGCGTAATTGTCTCTCCCTTGTAAGTTAGGTTCTCATTCCACGCTCTCTCCAGCACTTGTTGTTTGGTTTGAAAGCTGTGGAATTTCAAGACAAATGACCTGGGGTTTGCCGTTTCGCTGGTGGGTTTTTGTACTAGGGACCTGTGCGCACGGTCCAGTCGCAGTTCAAAATCAGTCGGCAGATCAAGAAGTTCGTGGAGAAATTGGTCAATCCACTGCACCGTGTCCCCTTCCTCCGACCCTTCTTTAATTCCGTATATCCGTATATTCTCTCGACGTGACGCATTCTCCAGAGCTTCACAGCGAGCCTCCAGCTGTCTGTCACGGTATAGGAGGAACTTCAGTAGCTGTGTGTGTCGGTTTTGCTCATCTTCCACCGTGCCAACTCGTTCCTCCACCTCGGCCATTCTTACCCCAAGCCCTCGGACAGTATGGTCCAAGTTGGCAACTTGTTCAGAGAGTTTTTCAAGCGTCCCGTTTACCTCTTGTCGAAACTTTCTGAGTTCAGTTATTATAGTGACATTGATGTCACTGTCAGGAACTTGCGTGGAGTTGCTAGTCTCTCCGGTCTTGGCTAGGTTAGCTGGCATGGTTGTGCTATCCTTGGCGAAGTACTTCGATTTTTCTTCTTCCTTTGACTTCGGGGCTTTAGGTTTTCCTCTGTTATGACTCATCTTTATATTAGGCGTCGAATTTTCCAAACTATGGGGACTAGTTCGTTTTTAAAAGTTTAAATTAATAATGTAGGACAGGGAGCGAACCTCTCAAGCTGCCGCACGGCTCATGACGTCACCGGAACCCCCCCAATTCTATCATTTTGATAAAGTTAGTGTGTCTAGCAAAAGATGCATTCAATTTTACAGTGCAGTAATATATATATATATATATATATATATATATATATATATATATTTAAAAATGTATGTTTTTGAGAAGAAAATTAACCATTTGGTCAATTGTATCTTTTTGGTGTCAGTCTGTGTTACTTTAGAAAAAATATCCAAAGCTTGGGGAAGCATATGTTTGCGATTGGAAGAAAAAAACTGTCATTTGTAAGCTGCTGATGGCATGCCATGGCAGCCTCTCCCCTTTTTTTGTTTGTGTTTGTGTGTGTGTGTGTGTGTGTGTGTGTGTGTGTGTGTGTGTGTGTGTGTGTGTGTGTGTGTGTGTGTGTGTGTGCACGTTTGTGATAAATGTGAGATAGCTCTCTGACTCTGAACTGTATTTTCTCCCACAGCTGTGATGTCTCACACAAAATCTACCACAGACACAGCATGCGTACCTGTAGTTCGTGTCAAGAGGTATACTGCTAGGAGGGCTGTAGAGATGAGCCCCCTAAAAATGACCTGTCCAGTGAAGCACTGTGAGGAACAACCAGTTGTGAGTTGGTGTAAAATTAATGATCAGAACAGTTGCATAAAACTGCATGAGAACCCTAATGTTAAAATATGGCAGGAGACAGCACACCAGGAAGAAAACCTCATCATGTGCCATATGGAGATATTTCACGCATCAAAGAATGACAGCGGCGAATATCGATGTGGACTGTATCCTCTCATTACTGGACATTCTATTACTGTTACTGTTGGGAGTAAGTGAAGTTAAACAAACTTATCTTTGGGCAGTAGTACGTGGCATTGTATGTTCATGATAAAATGAGCCTCAGTGTGTGTGTCCCACATGCAAATTGAAGTAATAAAAGATAAAAGGCTACAGTGGTGACTATATATAGCCTACTGGGATCAGCTTTCTCCATTCAATGTTGGTCATTCCGTCATTGGTCCCTATATGGTTTTGCCACACATTACATTCAGACTGCATTAGGAGAGACAGTAGGCCTATGTAATTGTAAATTCAGTTACTAACATGATGATGCCTTTTCTCAGACAGGTACCACATTGAAAGTACAACTGGAAACATATGTAAGTGCAATGCAATCATTTGTCACTGGCAACATTATGGATATGTTATGGTAAAGTCTTTCAAGGCCAAGAGCACATTTTCCACGTTGACTTCTTGTACATTCTCAGATACATCAACCCCAGATGAGAAACAACCAGAGCTAACCTGGCTCCCCTATGTCATCCTCTGTGCTACTGTGCTCCTAGTGACCATAGTAGCTTTCATTATACTCATCTCCTTCTTCAGCATACACAAAGGTGGGTTATAGTTTGTTTTGGTTCTTTGTCTTTCTTTCTTTCTTTCTTTCTTTCTTTCTTTCTTTCTTTCTTTCTTTCTTTCTTTCTTTCTTTCTTTCTTTCTTTCTTTCTTTCTTTCTTTCTTTCTTTCTTTCTTTCCATTAGTTATCACATAATGTGGCATTAGTAATCATGGTCATCTGCTTCTGTCTTCAAAGGTTCGTCATCTCAGCCCCAGAAGAAGGCCCCATCCCCACTGCTGGTTAAAAATAATAATAATTTCCAAATCCAATTTAATTTGTAATATGTAATATGTAACATGTGAAATATGACGGATTCTAATTAATTTTATTAGATGATGTGTCTGATTATGAGTACATGATTAGTCTTTTTTAAAGTAATGGAATAAAGACTTTCACTTCTGACTTTTTTTTATCAGTTTCAGACCATTTATAACACAATTATTACACTAAATATTGTATCTCCGGACAGGGTAAGA
>NC_085869.1:42055507-42058007 GCF_034702125.1 Engraulis encrasicolus
TTGATCACAAAATATTGTCCCACTCAACCTGACAAAGTGTCCCACTCAACCTGAAAGATTTGGTTTTGTTAAGGGGCTGTCAGCTGGTCTTCAAGGGGTAAAAATGTGTTTTATTCGTTAATTAACTGAAATAAGCTCCTCTTTAATTTAATCACATCAACCTATTTAAGGAAAATATAGAGACATTGGAAACATTCTGATGAATTTAGATGGTTTAAACAGCATGTTATTAAAAAGTGTCCCACTCTACCTGAATCTACCCTATGCAGTAAATCGCAAGAAGACAGAATATTAGAACCAGTGGTGTAGTCTACGTAGGACGCAGGTATACCCACTTCAAAATTTCAGTATACCCACTTAAAATTGATTGATCCATTATTTAGAATAGCACAAATATATACAGTATACCCACTTCAAAAAATGTTCAAATATACAGTATACCCACCACAAAAAAGTAGACTACACCACTGATTAGAACATATGGGTTCTGAAGAATGAGGGGGACAGGCTTTTTAGAAGTTCAGCCTGAAAGGATGTTCTCAATTTAACATGAAGATCATCATCGTTATAGTGTGGTCAATGTTGGGAGAGTTACTTTTAAAATGTATTCCCCTACAGAAGTTTGTTATGTAATCCAAAATTAAATCACTCATGAGAATAACATAATATAAATATTTTGGATAACTTGATATTGTTAATGCCTTTTGCACAAATTGTCGTTTGAACTGACAGACTTCGTCCGGCCCTTTATTCTGTAGCCCCTTAATGCGCGCCGTACCTCCAGTGGCACGCTGTAATAGACATTGAAATGTAACTACCATAGCACTACAATACTCTGACACAACACAGGCCCTTTAGTAATGCACCACGACTTGGTCATTACCATACTGGTAATAATGAATGTATAAAGCCCCGCCTTAGGGGGTTAAATGTAGCCTACTTTTGCACTGGTGCCTGTCAAACAGGAAAATACCACCTTGTAATCCATTTATTTCAGCATAATAACGGTATTCCGATTACCACCTCTTAAAGCAGTGACTGAAAGGGAATGCAGCAACTCAGTTACTCCCCAGGACCTAAACACCATATCCTCTAGTCCAGTAGCATGTACCGCACTGTCAAATGGGCCGCACTGACCTTGAGAGGGATTGTGCTTGGTCTATGAAGAGGACTATCATAGCAATGACGCATTTTAGAAGGCCCTTTCTTAAGCAAGAACACAAATAAAATAACAAAAGGTAAATGTACAAGAGTAAAAGGCACAATAAAGCACATGCAAGTTTTCTAATGACAATACTTAAGTATACCCATTTACCAGTTACAAGCTTACTAAAGTTAGGCTTATAAAACTTTATACACCATATGCACCCCATAAGTTTGCATTAATTCATCTGATAAATTCTTTTTTTTTGCTATTTGACTATGTTGCATCATGTTGTAAGGCATATTTATGTCATCTCTTCCGTGAGGTGTTTGGTGTAATTGGGTACAGTAGATTGGTCAATATGTAGGCCTAACTACAACTTCTCTAAAAATGTCTTTGCTTCTTCTAGGTGTCAGCCAAATCAAGGCTATCACAAATATCATTATGAATGAGTGCTTCAGGCCTTTAATCTTTAAACTGTGCCCTCTACTGAAGCAGACCAACGTAGATCAACGATACTTAGCACAGTTGATATTGTCTTGTAAGATAATTTGGTTAAACATTTGGCATTTTGAGAAGCATAACACCTCACATTAGTTAGGACTACCTATAATGCAATATATGTAAGCTGCAGGTGGCAGGTGGTGTGTGTGTGTGCATCCATGTATGTCTGCTTACACACGCGTGTGCATAAATCTTCTAGAATAATGAATGGTTAAGGTGCATGAGGTCACTCACACGAGAGTCAAGATCAGCTTTCTGATCCTTCATTTTGTTTTCCCACACAGCTGTGATACCTCGAACAGCATCTCCACCAGACACAACATGCTTGTTTGAAATTCATGTCAAGAGGGATACTGCTTTCAGGGTTGAAGAGATGAGCTCCATTACACTAAGATGCCCAGTGAAGCACTGTGGGTGGAAGCCAACAACGGTTTGGTGCAAAATTATAGATGCAGACACCTGCATAGAACTGTTTGCGAGTCCTAATGTTGAAATGCGGCAGGAAGAAATGGATGGAAACTTCATTATGTTCTCTATGGAGATTAAAGCCACAACAAAGTACTACACAGGGGAATATCGCTGTCAGCTGCAACCCCTCACTGTTGGACATGCCATCACTGTTACTGTCATCAGTAAGTAAGATGTCATTATTTTTTGTCTTTGGGTATGGCTATGCAATGGTGTATGATGGTGATTCTTAAAATGCTTGAAGAGGTCTTCTCTCACACAGACACTGGAAACATGTGTTGGAGGCCCTAAGCGTAGATGGTCAGGAAGCCCCCCTCATAATTAAATAATAATGATCATAATAATCTACCAACCAATTAATACATTATATGTTTTTAATGTAAT
>NC_085869.1:42063007-42090507 GCF_034702125.1 Engraulis encrasicolus
AGGAGCAGCCGAATGTGACTTGGTGCAAATTTGGTGAAAATTACCTTTGCAAAGCAGTGTCTGAAGATTCTAATGTTAAAATATGGCAGGAGCCAGTCCCCCATGAAAAAGACCTCATCATGTCCTTCTTGGAGATTAAAAACACAACATACTACTACAGTGGTCGATACAGATGTCAAATGTCTAAATCCACGAGCCATTCAATTTACATTTCCGTCATTGGTAAGTGGATTGGCTTTGGCCTATCTATTTTACATTTCAAGCATCAGATGTGCTTGCAATACTTAATTCAAGCAAAGCTGAAATATCCTGTATTTTGTATTGTTACATGCTTAAAACTTCTTTCTTACAGATAGCAAGTTCATTGGAAATATGGCAGAAAACACATGTGAGCACAATTGAACCTAATTTTCTCTTTTCATTGTTTTTTTTTGGAAGGTGCTACATTTTAAAACTGTATTTTCTCTCTCAGATGGTTCATCAACCACAGATAATAGACAGTCAAGGCTGGCCTGGCATCCGTACGTCATCATCTGTGTTTCTGTGCCGCTAATAACCATTGTTGCACTGATAATACTGATAGGCCTCCTCAACCTACATAAAAGTTTTGAATTCAGCCTTTCTTTCTTTCTTTCTTTCTTTCTTTCTTTCTTTCTTTCTTTCTTTCTTTCTTTCTTTCTTTCTTTCTTTCTTCAACTGTCTGTTAATTGTTCTTCATCACCATCTCTGTCACCACTAAATGTTGGCTGTAGCCTCTTACTGTAGATGGGGTCACCGGCGGGCCTATTACCTATTTGCTGAAAATATTCACCTACATCATAACAGCATTGCTATGACAGTACCAAGAGCCTTAAGTTGCAAATTAAGACATAGCCATTACCATGTTGGTGACAGTAAGGTTTTAACATAGCCATTACAATATTGGTGACAGTAAGGTTATAACAAAGACTCTGCACTAAGTGGTTAATTATGGTCATCCCAGACCCAGAGCATACAAGCACAAAATGTTTATGATGGAAATTAATGATTTATATTAGATTGCATGTGGATTAATGTTTAATTAATGTATGTTTAGAATGAATAAAGCGTGAACAAGTATGGCCCTTTACCTTTATCGCATTTAGACCATCTGTAACCAAACACTCTTAATTTCATTTCTGTGTGTGTCTTTAAATGGTCAAATTCCACAGGACCCCGTCACAAAGGTGATGCACTCCACAGCAGATTAATTTTGAGTCTCTGTTCGAATAGCTAAAAAGTGAGGTGGAGAGCTGCTTCAACATCAGAGAGAGTGATAATACTCCAACTATCTCTGGCAACATGTGTCATGCCTGGCTGTCTGGTTCTTCATCTGCACCTGTTAAGAAGCTCTACAAAACTGATGTTTTGTCAATCACAACATAATCTCATTAAAGGTTGTTGTATACATAATCGCTTTTGTCATTCATTTACGGTATAAGCCCAAGATATTGTCCTCTTTAAAATATTCAGTGAGGCCGCTATTAAATTAGGCTAATAAACATAATTGAAATGAAAAGATATAGATAGAAGAGATAACTAGACATGAATCTAAGTTTGCCAAAACACTGCACCTTATGTGAATTAGTGTTAGCACATAAAGCAATTGACCACAAGATGGCATTGCTGAGAATCTTCACTTCTTAACTCTCTCTCTCTCTCTCTCTCTCTCTCTCTCTCTCTCTCTCTCTCTCTCTGTCCGTCCAACATAAAGCACATGTGAGCATACCACAGAAGAAGGGATTGTCGAAGAATTTCTTGGTTTTTGGTTGACCCAGGGCTGAACTGGGACCTCACATCAGGCCTTGCTTTTTCCGCCAAGACTGGTCTGCCAGGCATTCAGAGCATTTTAGTCATCTAATATGAGCTATTTTTACCACATCATCTAAAATTAATATTTAAATCTCACCTGGAGACGTCCCCTATAGCCACATGAGGACTAATACCACTATATTGAGGAAAGGGCCAGGCCAAAATCATCAACAGTCCACCGGGCAAATGTCCTGTAAGCCATATGGCCAATCCAGCTATGCTTTGACCCCCTCAGAGGGTGGACTCACCAATCAGGCCCAGTTGTATCAAATCAGAACAAAAGTTGTTCAAACAGATGTAATTGCTGTTGGTGATGATGTACTTGCTCAAGATGCAAAAAAGACAGCATTGGCCTACCTAAATATAACAATACAATCAATGCAAAGATATTGTCCTCTTTAAAATATTCAGTGAGGCCGCTATTAAATTAGGCTAATAAACATAATTGAAATGAAAAGATATAGATAGAAGAGATAACTAGACATGAATCTAAGTTTGCCAAAACACTGCACCTTATGTGAATTAGTGTTAGCACATAAAGCAATTGACCACAAGATGGCATTGCTGAGAATGAGTTAAAAACTATCTTCACTTCTTAACTCTCTCTCTCTCTCTCTCTCTCTCTCTCTCTCTCTCTCTCTCTCTCTCTCTCTCTCTCTCTCTCTCTCTCTCTCTCTCTCTCTCTCTCTCTCTCTCTCTCTCTGTCCGTCCAACATAAAGCACATGTGAGCATACCACAGAAGAAGGGATTGTCGAAGAATTTCTTGGTTTTTGGTTGACCCAGGGCTGAACTGGGACCTCACATCAGGCCTTGCTTTTTCCGCCAAGACTGGTCTGCCAGGCATTCAGAGCATTTTAGTCATCTAATATGAGCTATTTTTACCACATCATCTAAAATTAATATTTAAATCTCACCTGGAGACGTCCCCTATAGCCACATGAGGACTAATACCACTATATTGAGGAAAGGGCCAGGCCAAAATCATCAACAGTCCACCGGGCAAATGTCCTGTAAGCCATATGGCCAATCCAGCTATGCTTTGACCCCCTCAGAGGGTGGACTCACCAATCAGGCCCAGTTGTATCAAATCAGAACAAAAGTTGTTCAAACAGATGTAATTGCTGTTGGTGATGATGTACTTGCTCAAGATGCAAAAAAGACAGCATTGGCCTACCTAAATATAACAATACAATCAATGCAAAGACTTGATGCCAAGTCTCTGCAAACTCACCGTAACACACAGAATTGATCAATTCGAGAACCTGCCTTGAGATGCTTCTAGCGTCACCATCATGGCCATAGCCACATATGAGGTAAGGGAGGTCCGGACCTCCCTTATTTTTAGAGAAAATACATACATTAAAAAGAGGATCTTCTCCATTGTCCGTCATTTTGAATTTCCAGAAATCTTTTCAGCTGCAAAACATACTGTAAACTGTGGTCATACTAGTAAATATTAGTTCATTATTTAGCAAATATTCATGAAAAGACTAGTTACAATAGATACTCCGGGCAACATCCTACAGAGTGAACCTTTGAAAAATGTGTGGCGCGCTGCGCGTGCAATATGGACCTCCCTTATTTCAAATTCCTGGCTACGGCCATGGTCACCATATCATTTCTCATGCCATTGCTTAGCCTTCCCACTTGGGAGTCATTTCCCTTTCCCCTTCAGCTAATCAGCATCCTTCATGGTATCTTAGAAACATTTCAGTTATGGATTTGGCTCTGGACTATTATCAAAAAATATAATTATATTGCTTATTTGAATCCCTTTTGTATTTAGCATAGGGCAATCATTTATCTGGCTTTCTCTCTCTCTGGCTCATTGGGGTAACATGTTTAGAAAGAGGAACTTTAACAGCAACACTGTTGGTGTGGCAACTATTTGTATCACATTCACATTTAGTACTCTTAAGGTAAAAATAGAGTAACATTGTAGACATGGCAGTATGATCTTCTGTCTTTGAATTTACTTGTATACATATTTTTGTTTCCTTAGTACCATCATATCATGTTTTTGTGGTTATATATTTCAATATTATTACCTCAAATCATCCTTTTTAAACTTAACATCAAATCCTGTCCAGGCAGGGAGTACAGATGATAATTACTTGAGGTCATAATCTGGCTCAATTGTATGTCTGTGAACTGTTAAATAAACCTTAAACTTAATTAGACCTGTCAGCACTATGAGTTAGACAAATAAATCAACAATGCTGATGGCAGTTGCATTGTGGTGTTATTTTTCAACACATATCTTATTTCTTAGTTAGCAGACATCTCTGACTGAGGTGTCTCGTTCCTTGCAGAATCTTTACCGATTGCACAGCCATCAGCGCAAATCTTACTGGGCCTACTGTACGTAGCATTTACAGTAACAACACTGAGGATGGATACGTTGTGGTCTCATTATCAGCACAATTCTCAATACTTGGCAGATGTCTCTGATCGAAGTGTCTCTGATCGAAGTTGCGTTTGGCAGAATCTTGAACTGTGACTTTGCACATTGTCTTTTCATCCTTTCACATATCCACGTTGTCAGCACAAAGTTGACAAAATCGGCCTGTTGTGCTTCTTACTTAGCCTATTCAATAACAAGTATTGTACGCCTTTAATAAGTGGTTTAATTTCTATATACCATTCAGCACCAAAATCTCAACAAGTTCTAAAGACCACCCATGATCAGGGAGGCTGACAAGGGGGACAAAGGGGTCAATTGTCCCGGGTTCAGGGAGAGATGGGGCCCAGAATTAGGTATTTATTGTTTTGAATATATTGAGAGGGGGGCCCATTCTGATGGCTTTGTCCCGGGCACGGTCAAAGCTGTCAGCGACCCTGCCCGTGATAGATGGGTCACTTACACTCGCAGTGAGTTACACCGTCTCACAGCTGGACAGTGGTCTGAGTTTATGAACAGAGAGAAGAGGTACTGGAGTTTTAGACAGGAGTGATCACAGGATACAGTAACAGTTACAGCAGCTGAGCACCTCAGCTGACTCTTATATGATACAATACAAAGCTATAGGTGACAAAACACAAGAACCTCAAATACCAACCACCTCCATTTTAAACTATCTGAACATAAACATGCTCTAAGCCAGCACACATTGCCTATGTTTGTGTGAGAGTGGAGAGAAGGATACATACACAACAGAGGGAAATAGAGTCGAAGGAGAAAGAGAGATAGAGCCGGAGGGGAGAGAGAGAGAGAGAGAGAGAGAGAGAGAGAGGGAGAGAGAGAGAGAGAGAGAGAGGAGAGAGAGGAGAGATAGAGAGAGAGAGAGAGAGAGAGAGAGAGAGAGAGAGAGAGAGAGAGAGAGAGAGAGAGAGAGAAGCAGCACACTGTCTTAAGAGACGGAGAGGAAGAGGAAACCACAGGCTACAGTGCGATACACACTGAGCTCACGTCTCAAGGTATTTGGTTGTGTGTATGAGAGACACGGAGTGAGAAAGAGAGAAAGAGTGATTTCGAGAGAGAGGAGGGATGGAAAATAGACAGCAGGGTGGGCACGTGTTTATGTTGCCATCTTGACTTTGACCTACACAGAGAGAGAGAGAGAGAGAGAGAGAGAGAGAGAGAGAGAGAGAGAGAGAGAGAGAGAGAGAGAGGACTACTGTGAGCCCAGAAGAGAGGTCTACTGTAGCATTTGACATGGGCATTTGACACATGAATAACAACACAGAGTCACCACCTCACTCTACAGGATGGATGGGCGAGCGATAGCCATATTTGCTCTTCTCCTCGGTCCTTTCATCTGCTCTAATGGGGGTGAGTTGAACAAACTTCTAATACTGTAGTTATGCTCCACAGTAAATCATCACATTATACAGTTCCTCTCTCAATAAAATGTTGAGCTGGTTAGTTATTACATTACATTACGCTTAACTGATGCTTTAATTCGAAGCGATTTACAGTTATTTACAGGGTGAAGTACAGGGTATTGGTTAGAGAGGTGAAGCAGCCATGGACTGAGAAAGGGAGGGAAGGGTGGAATTTGAACTTGCGACTCCTTAACGACTGGGCCAGGACAGCGTATTTATTATTATAGTATTTGCTACGGTATGTCTAGTGGTAAAAAGGAACAATTACATGTAAACACATCACGTAATAGTAAATATTCTAGAATTTAGTCATGTATCTAGCATTAATAGGCTACAACTAGGCCTACAGTATTCCAGCTGCGCTAGGGCCACTGGACACAGTAAAGGACAAACACAGCAACAACATCAAAAACAATTACATGGCACATGCCATTTAACCCATTGACGCCTAAGGCACCTGCAAAAAAGGGTGCTGAATGCCTGAGCCCTTTTTAAGGAAAGCTGCCCTCAGCCAATAAAAACCTAAATATCTCAGCTTCTGAAGCACATAAAAATATGCACTAAGTTGCATTTAAACGCTAAGACCCTCATCTTTCATTAGAATGTGTTCATTCATCTCAAACAAACAGAGATTTTTAATAAAGTTGTCTCAAATCTCATGAGCCTGAATGTTGCGTAATGCAGCTCCAGGCGCCAGGGCCAATGTTGCGAAATGCAACATCAGGCATCAATGGGTTAAACACAATGAAGAGTGAACAGGAAAAGTGTGCAGAAAATAGTGAGAGGGCAGAATTTATACAGAATATAGAAGTTCCTGATTGGGGGTATGCGTTCTGTAAAGGCCTCCGCACATCGGCTCCGACAAAGTGCAGAACACTGCTTTGCCAATGTTTGATTACACGGTTTTCAATACAACTCCGCACTCCGGCACCAATGTCCATGGATGTCGGCTGGCGATTAGGGACGAGTTCTATTTTGTCGGAGCCACCCATTGATTATCCATGCTCTGCTGTGGTGAAATTGTTGCAGGTGTAATCAAAATTGTCTGAAGCGAAAGTGCTCCACAGTGCTGTCGGAACCCAATGTGAGGAGGCCCTAAAACGAGGGAAACGGGCTTTTTTAGAAGTTTGACCTGTAAAGATGTTATCAACTGAACATGATGATCACCATTGTTATTAGTGTGGTTCGTGTTGGGAAGGTTCCTTTTAAAATGTTTTGCCCTGCAGAGTATCTCCAAATGTAATTCATAACGTAATCCGTTAAATTACTCAGTATGAGTAACACAATCTGATTGCCTTTTACACACATTGAGGGCAGCCAACAGTGTCATCACAACTTTCTCAAATTTCTTTACTCAGTTCAGGTGTATTACAAAGCTCTATATAAATGTGTGCTTCAAGCCTTTAATCATTATACTGCACCCTCTTCTGAAGCAGACCAGTGTAGGGCGACCAATATTTAGCATCACTTTAGTTAACAATGTCTTCTAAGATGTCCTATTGTGGAGAATGATAACATCTTGAATAAAGATAATAAGCTAATATAGCATGTGACATAATAAGACAAATATTATGTCTTACATTAATAAGGTATATTACAGTATATAATGCAGGGGTGTCAAATATACGGCCAGCGGCCCGCATCCGGCCTGCCAGAGGGGGCAAAAAAGGGAAATTGAGACCTGATCTTACTTGCCTATGTGGTAAAGTGCACTTATCAAATGTTGATACTTTTTACAAAATGATTTCAGTTGTTTATAGAGTTGCCGACCATCCCTTGAAATACGGAACCGTCCCGTATTTATAGCCTACGTAAAAGTACGGGTTCCGTATTGAGCTGAAACGGGACATGGGATGTTAAAATTCAGGAAATTACATCTAAGAAATATATCATTTTCTGGGGGAAGACCACCAGACCAGACACCAAATGAAATTATTTCTTCAAAGGACTATCAGTATTGCATTGCTTTCTACGTAAATCAACACACTTTTAAAACATGCTGAAAAGATAAGGTGATAGTACTGAAAGCTAAGCCTCTGGTTTAAGTTTTTTTTTGCGATATTAATAATGTGGCCCGCTTGAGGTCACATGGGCTGTATGCGGCCCCTGAACCAAAGTGAATTTGACACCCCTGATACTATAATGCATTGTAAGCTGTGTGTGGCACCTCACCTCTCATTGTAGAAGTGTGTGTGTGTGTGTGTGTGTGTGTGTGTGTGTGTGTGTGTGTGTGTGTGTGTGTGTGTGTGTGTGTGTGTGTGTGTGTGTGTGTGTGTGTGTGTGTGTGTGTGTGTGTTCGTGCGTGCGTGTGTACGTGCGTGCGTGTGTGTGTGCGTGCGTAAGTGCGTGCGGGCGGGCGGGCGTGTGCGTGCGTGCGTGTGCGTGCGTGCGTGCGTGTGCACACGTTTGTGATAAATGTTAGATAGTTCTCTGACTCTGAACTGTATTTTCTCCCACAGCTGTGATGTCGCACACAAAATCTACCACAGACACAGCATGCATACCTGTAGTTCGTGTCAAGAGGTATACTGCTGTGAGGGCTGTAGAGATGAGCCCCTTAAAAATGACCTGTCCAGTGAAGCACTGTGAGGAACGACCAGTTGTGAGTTGGTGTAAATTAAATGATCAGAACATTTGCATAAAACTGCCTGAGAACCCTAATGTTAAAATATGGCAGGAGACAGCACACCACGAAGAAAACCTTGTCATGTCCTATATGGAGATATTCCGTACAACAAAGAATGACAGCGGCGAATATCGATGTGGACTGTATCCTCTCATTGTTGGACATTCCATTACTGTTACTGTCATTGGTAAGTGAGGTTTAACCAAGTAAGATACGGCCCCAGTTATAATTTAGCTGTTACCGGAATAGCAATGAGTTGTAATGTATTACTAATGGCTCTGTGGCATAGTAGCCTACTTAGTAATGTTTTTAGTGACTATTACAGTGTTACACTGGTGGAACAGCATGGATTACATTTTATCTGTGGGCAGTATTAAAGGGACACTGTGCAGGAAATGGTCAAAAAAGGTACTGCAACTATGCTGCTCATCGAAACTGGGCTGCCTATTGCCAAATTTGATCTTTACATGAAAGTTTACTAAGTAATAAACAAATATTTTCTAGTATGGTCCAAGTAGAGTCATTTTTGCAGCTAAAAATGGCTATTTTTGGAAATTCAAAACGGCGGACTATGGAGAACATCCCCCTTTTCATGTATGAAAAGTGCAATTTTTACAGTCATAATGAATACTTAGAATTTGATGGTGTGGGTAAGTATTCATGAAAAAGTTAACATTAGTGAATAGGCAGCATGAATTCCGGAAATAAACAACTAAAAATCTCACATAGTGTCCCTTTAAGTCATCAATACACACTTTTACATATGAAGGGTTTCGTTGCAAAACGGTGTATCCACCATTTTTGACTTTTGCATTTTATTATTGCAAATGACTGTTCAGAGCACTGTCTTAGCACTTTTGTGTGAATTCTTGCAATTCAAATATTTTGGGAACAAACCTTTTAAACCTTGGCTATATGAAATGCATTTTGCAATGCAATGCAATGGAATGCCCAATACAATTTCCCAACATTCTACGAAGTGGAGATACACCGTTTTGCAAATAAACCCTTCATATAGTGTATGCATATACTGTACACAGCTTTCTTTAACGTTGAAATTTTATTGTCTCAGAAATTGGACACATTGAAAACAGCACTGAAAGCACACGTAAGCACCATGCTGTACTTTCCTCATTTGGTAATCATCATAAAGTCATTTCTGACCAGAAGTACAGCATGATTTTAATCATGGACTTCTCTTTAACTCCCAAGGTTTATCAACCACAGAAAGCACAGAGAAACACTCAGACTTAAACTGGCTTCCATATGTGCTGATCTGTGTTGGCATAGTGACAATTGTTGCTGTCGTGATGCTCATCTCCTTCCTCAGCCTACATGGATGCAAGCGTAAGTTGTGTCCCAACTGTCTGTCTGGCTGTCTGTCTGCTCGTCCATTAACGGGCATTTACTATAATGTGCATCTTTGACTGTTGCATTGCCATACAGGATTGTGGGATGCCATTCCACATGAAACATACATAAAAAATTTCCCTTTACACATTTTGCAGGATCCTCAAGAATTTATGCAACAGAAGCTAACAGATCATCTAAAGCAAAGACAACTGAGAACACAGTCCAAGAGCAGGTCATTTCAGTGAGTCATATACGTGGGCATTGTAGTAATGCAATACTCTTTTTTTCTTCGATCGGCCAATAGTTCGGAGCTCGATTCACCTCGTGATACATATCTATACAGAGAAACTTCAGTGTGATGTACAAAGTACTTAGTCGATTCAGTCATGAATCACACCCTGTTACTCAGTGGTGTAGTCTACGTAGAACGTGGGTATACAGAGTATAACCACTTATAAATAACAGGGATTTCAGTATACCCACTTCAAATTGATTGATTCATTGTTTTGAGTAGCACAAATATATACAGTATACCCACTTCAATTTTTTTTTTAAATATACAGTATACTCACCATAAAAATGTAGACTACACCACTGCTGTTGCTAGAACTAGAACTAGAACTATTTTGAGGCTGTTGTTTGATGCTGCTATAAAACTGTACTAATATTGGCAACTTTCAACTTAAACCTTTTTCAATGTTTGCATGTTGCTTCAGCTTCCCACCAGGAGGCCATCTGGCCACATTACACCCAGCCCCATCGTCCCAAAGCGTGACAGGAGTCTCCGCCTTCACCCCACCCAGAGCCCTGCACTCAGGCACCACCCAGGCCACGACCCCTCCCTCAACGGCACATCGCTCCAGGGCCTTCTCACTCTGCCCCGTGCCCCCGTAAGCACCCACCCAGATGCTGATCCCAGGTCAGTCACCATGCCCAATGGGAGCCCAGGGAATGCTGGAGACAGAAGGCCCAGTCAGGTGTTGTATGCCACTTTAGACCACCTAGCCTCAAAGGACAATTCCAGAGCTCAGCCACCAAAGTTTCATCCTGGGGAGGAATTCTCAGAGTATGCTTCTATACGTGTATCTTAAAAACTTTTTTTTCCCAAACGGAGCTGGAGAAGTGCCTGTGGTCACAGCACACCCCACCTGAGGCTTTACAGTTCAGTGACCTTGAACCTCAGTGACCTTGAACCCGAATTTCTTTCCTCTAATTTTTTGGGGGAAGGTTGATAACACAAATCGGGATAGGCAAACAAACACTGCAAAAAAAGACAATAACCTATTCCAACCATGGAGGGATAAGGGTAAATATATAGGCCTACAGTATATATGTTTTTATCAGTCAAGATAATCTGAGGCAGTGGTTCTTAACCTGGGGTGCGGGCACCCCCTGGGGGTGCGCCAGAGATTCCAGGGGGTGCACAGAATTTTGTTTGTGTAGAGGTTGTGACCAAAATTATACTTGTAAACATTATAATTAGGCCAAATTAAGTCCAAATTAAACAAGTTTTGGTTCCCATTTAAAGTCATTCAGGTACTGATTCATGTCTCAAGCGAGAATCATTGTAATTAATCACTCATTTATCAATTTTTAGTGCATATACACATGTAGAAGTTTGTGTTGGGGGTGCGCGGCTTGTCTTCGGCACAGGTAAGGGGGTGCGCTAAGAAAAAAAGGTTAAGAACCACTGATCTGAGGCAACATTGGAGGGACACTTGTTGAAACAACTTTGCTCTCTCAATCCATCAACAAACAGACTATTCCTAACTTCGGTGAGACCTGATTGTATGTATGTGGGTGCGGAGTGTGATAATCGAAAGCCACACGTGATTAACTATTAGTCATGGTTGTTTACAGTAGGCCTATTGGCCACATGGGCTTATTTGACACTCTCAAAAACAGACTGACAAACAGGTAGCTACACAGACTCTCGGTCTTGCTCTTGCTCTTGCTCTTGCTCTCTCTCTCTCTCCCTCTCTCTCTCTCTCTCTCTCTTGCTCTCTCTCTCTCTCCCTCTCTCTCTCTGACACATGCACACACACTTGATGCAAACATGTTCATGTTGCTCGTCGTGGAAAATGTGAGTGGTCTGACAACCACACTGTGACGGGGGGAGATGAAAGAGGAAGGGGTGGGGTGCAGGAGGAAGGAGAGGCGGGGGTTAAGGTGAGGGGTTTTGGGGGAAGGCAAAAGTGTGAAATGCGTCAAGGAGCCCTGAACTTGTTACTTCTGTGTAAGAGGCCTGTAAAAAAACAATAGAGAAAACGAAAAAAAAGTCTTATTTCGAAGCCCACTCTACACACACACACACACACACACACACACACACACACACACACACACACACACACACACACACACACACACACACACACACACACACACACACACACACACACACACACACACACACACACACACACACACTGTACACACATACAGGAAACATGCAGAGAGCAAACAGCACAAGAATGTAAAGAGACAGACGAGCATTTGTACAGGGGTAACACGCACAGTACAGTATGTTATACATGCATAGCATGGCGTGCAGATATATAGATGTGGAAGATAATGCTGCGTTATGGGTAGCTTACCACATGTAGTCGTGGTCTACCAAAATGCTTTGCCACTCACCATCAAAGATGGAGACTGAATAATTGGTGGTAAAGGACAACCAAGGGAGTATGTACAGTACTGTATGTCACATGACACATCAGAGCTAGAGGGTCAGAGGCGGACACACTAGGTTTAGACAGCGAAACCTCATATATTTATAATTTAACATATGGCATACAGTATATCTAGTGGAGATGATAAGATAAAATCATCATGAGTATAGATAATTGGGAGCCTCTTTGCTGAAAAGACCCAACTACATTATAACAACACATTGCTATGATATTACAGAGAGCCGCAGCCCCTTAATGCAATAACCATTGAAAAGTTAAGTACCATAGTACTACAATATATTATGACATAACACAGGGCCTTTAGTAAAGCATGACTTGATCCTTGCCATTCTGGTAACAGGAAACTTAAGGGTTAAGTAATTGAGTAAGACTTGGTTTTAGCCTGCATGGTAAATTCCAGCAAAAAGACATTCAAAAGGGCCCTATGCCTATATTTCGCCTTGGGCCTCCAAAGTCCAAAGGGTAAAACCGCTGCTGCTTCTGCGCAAAGGAGTTTTCAAAGACGATTCATACGAGCCTGAATGTTCTATTCTGCTGTAAACTCTGCTTTCATAGCGAGATTCTGGAATTGCTTCAAGATCTAGAATGATGTTGTGTTTGTGGGTAGAACCGTGTGGGGACATTACAGAAGCAGTGTGAGCCATAGCTACTCTGAGCTGATTTTGGTGTCCCTTGGACTAGCCCAGGACACCAGTGTCATTCTCACGGCACCTCACTCACTTGGTGTGTTCCAATACTCTAGTAGTACACTAGAAGTGTCCGCTCTTTCCGTACTGTGTTTGGGTACGCAGGGTGTTCCATTTCTAATCACGACGGTAAAGTGTACTGTAAATTACCCGGATAACGCCCCCAAAACGGCCATTTTTTGAAGTGTGGAGTTACTGTACACTTTTCGCACTCAACGGCCGCCATGTTTGTTACGTAGTTGAGTGTCAGATCTGTCAAACGGCTGAATCTCTGTGATAACAGCATAGTTTTGATTCCAAAGACAATCGCCATGTGTATTAGAGGCAGGGGTAACTTTAAAAAGTGTCAGCATAACGAACAGTGCCTTCCGTGATGAATTGCATATTGGCGGTTGGTAAACTCGGATGACACGCGACCAACCGTCATTTCCGTTAAGTGTATCAGACAGAACAGGAATTGGAATGTACTCGCCTCGTGAATCGCGGAGGGTGGAAAGGGTACTACACAGCACTCAAACAAGGTACACAGTACAGAGGGCGAATAATGGAACACACCAACTGCCACCTCTGGCAACTGAACCTACTGGACTACAGTCTTTTAGTGTGATGATTTAAAGGTGTCAGAGGTGTCAAAAGCAAAAGTAAAAGTAAAAGTAAATTAATGCTGTAAATTAATGCTGTAAGTAAGCATTTATCATATGGCATTGTGTTGTTGTTACACCAGTTATTCCACCATGCCTAATGAGGTATTAACAGACTGCATTGTTAGTGAAAAAATCTAAAGACCTAAAATCCTGTGACAAATTTGATCCAACCAGCTCAGAATCAGCTATTCATAAGACATCATAAGACAAGGTGTACAGTATCTGTAGACTCATTGCTCTGTGAGGTTGCCTGTGTCGGAAAGAAACTGGCAGGGTTTTATGTTAAGGTGCAATGTGTAAGATTGTGGCCAGAGTAGGTATTGCAACTATGGCGCTCATTGAAGCTGCCTGTTGCCAAATTTGATCTTTTTATGGATATTTACTGAGTGATAAACTAATATTTACTAGAATAACCGAAATAGAGTAATTTTTGCAGCTTAAACTGTCTATTTTATTTCTTGAAATTCAAAATGGCGCACCTTTTCACGTAGGCCTACTTTTAACTTTAAGTTTTAACTGTTGACACCTCTGAAAGGTATACAGTTCGCCTGGTTATCACCAGACCTAATCACAGGTGAGTTAAGGTCTGGAGATACTGCAAATCCTGTAGGGGGTGTGTAGTTTACGATTGACAACGGCTGTTTATTGGGCGTAACGAATGTGTATCATTTGGCATACATGGCCGTATCAGTTTTATCTATTCAAACAACCTGCAGTCATTGCCTTTCCACGCCTTCCTGCTCTCTCATTGGAGTACCAATATGGACTCAGTACAGTACCGATATGGACTCAACACCTTTCGACGTGTGGGCTGATGCTGTAAAGCAGTGGTTCTCAACTGGAATGGCTTTGGGACCCATCATTTTCTATGACCATGCAATTGGGACCCAATTCTTTGGCACACCACTGTCAGTCCGTGGATTGGATAGAAACCGTTTTGCTCTTTGGAATGTTTGCATGTCATGATGTTGACCTTATTAGTTCTCAAGTCCATTTATTCCAATATCAATAATATAAACATGCATTTGACAATATACTTTTCATTTATTCAGTACCTCACCTTGTCTCAATTTTGGGAGTGGCAATTAAAATGTTTACACCACAGTTCCGGACCCCTCCGCGACCCATCTTTGGGGCCCGACTCACCAGTTAAGAAACACTGCTCTTACTGCAGACGTGGTCATTGGCAGGGCTATTCACTTTTAGCTGGAGATACTCAACTACATCATAACAACATTTCTATGACAATACCGAAAGCCTTAGTAACAGATCACGATATAGCCATTACAATTTTGGTGACAGTAAGGTTCTAATATAGGCTCTGCACTAAGGGGTTAAGTAAAGCACAGATGTAACTCAGCATGTTTATGCGCGCATCGTGTTGCTACCCCTGCTGAGTATTATTGCACACAGTCGGCATTACAGCGTGCAAGACGTAGGAGCATACAGTTGGCAGTGTGTGCAAAATAGATCAACAGTCAGTCAGCAGAAGGCCTACATGCAAGATATTGGAGAATACAGTCAACAGCGTACACACGGAATTTGAGTGCTCATCAGTATGTTCAAGATGTAGGAACACACATATTCGGCAGAATATGCAAGATGTGGGAGCACACAATCCACATGTTGGGTGTTGTAGGTAGTGCTATAGCTGACAAGGCATATTGACCTGGCGGTAAAGACGGGCGGAGAGACCACAGCAACCCGTCTTGCAGAACGCTATAGCCCACCATGGAACTAGTGCATACCTGACCACAGATGACTAGGCAAGCAAGCGAGCGAGCGAGTGAGGGGTTGGTTTGTGTTGAGGTTGGGATGACTCGTCACGTCATCCCGTAACGAAGAAGCATTTTTAGGTCAGCCACAGATCACATTGCACAAACCGATTTTTTTGTTCATTTTTTCTGCAACAGTAATTCTGTATAGTATGTTTACAAACATATTTTGTATCACTGTATGACAACTGTACATTGTTTATAACTTATATGGATAAAGTTTATTTTGAAAATAAATCATCTTGTTTGAACTGAAAATTGAGTGGGATGAATGTTATGTAATGACATTTGCATTGATTGGAGAGCTGTGAGCACACACACACACACACACACGCACGCACAAACACACACACACACACACACACACACACACACACACACACACACACACACACACACACACACACACACACACACACACACACACACACACACACACACACACACACAAACACACCCACACACACACGCAGAAAAACACACACACACACGCGCGAGCGCACACGCACACGCACGCACGCACGCACACACACAAACACACCCACACACACAAACACACAGAAACACACACACACACACACACACACACACACACACACACCACACACACACACACACACACACACACACACACACACACACACACACACACACGCAGAAAAAAACACACACACACACACGCGCGAGCGCACACGCACGCACGCACACACACAAACACACCCACACACACACACAGAAACACACACACACACACACACACACACACACACACCACACACACACACACACACACACACACACACACACACACACACACACACACACACACACACACACACACACACACACACACACACACATTCGGGGGACAGACCATCACCACTAAGGGGAGTTTTCAAAGACTATAGGCCTACCTGCAGTCACGGTGATGACAGGAAATGCCTTGGTCAAAAATGACTGCAAAGACGAGAGTAAAATACAGCATCAAGTTGCAATGAGGGGGCTGAGCAAAGAAATGGAGTTTCCGGCTGCAGCAGCCAATTCAGGGCTTTATGAACAACCAGCTGCTATGAACCCCCAACCGTATACAGTATGGAGTTTTCTGTGTGGGCCCCCGACATACGCAGGGTGACTCAGAACCACTTAACCCCCCCCCAGTACGACACCCCTGGTATAGAGATGTTCCTAATAATACGCATCACAGATTCTTTTTCAATTATCTTAACAAAGTGATGCTTTGACAACACAAGCATCTTCCTCAGCATCATCACAACATCAAGTTTGTTTTGCACCTGTAAAATAATTTTTGAAAAGTAAAGACATCTGTGAAGCACCAGCTTTCTGTTTGGCTTCATGCCCTGGTCCTGTTCTGGCTACCCCTGAATGGCAATTCCAGAGAAGCACCACATATTCCCCCTGTTCACCACAAAAAGTCTCACGTCTTTTTCCCCGAAATTGCTAAATTCCTCTAAATTGCTCAAATAACGACGTGTTTACTTGAATACGTATAGTCACCAGATATGATTGTCAGTATACCACTATATTCATCATTATCTCAGTAGGCCTGCATTAGTTTTAAGTATGGTGGAATTATATTTAGCCAAATGTTGTTTCACACCCCTAAATTTAAAAAAAATGTTGGTGTTATGTCTCTGCTTGTTCATCTGCACAGTGAAACACTGCAGCTGGGAAGCACACCTCAATTGCACAGCACTGCACCGCTTCAGCTTCATGCCACTTTAAAAATAAATTGACCCGTTTAGAAATTACTTCATCACTAACTGCGCATGCATTGTTGTCTCAAACACACACACACACACACACACACACACACACACACACACACACACACACACACACACACACACACACACACACACACACACACACACACACACACACACACACACACACACACACACACACACACACACAAACAGACAGTGCAGACCCTAAAGAGAGAAGACCTGCCGTCCTGAAGTGTGCGCAGTTGTAAAAAATAGAGATCCTAAAAGTACTCTTTTTCTTTTGCTATTCCAAGAGGGCATAGCCTGTTTTAGAAGCATAGACGTTTGTGGTTACAAGCCAACAGTAAACTGTAAAGGGGTCTGTAAGGCACACTATTTGAGCTATATCTCCCTCTGGTGGTGGTGATGTATGCCACAAGCTGAAACTGAGCTAATGCAGATTGCATTATGCCAGCTTCAACCAAATGCGTGCACACATGCATGCATGCGTCTGTGTGTGCATGAGTGTGTGCATGTACAGTACTATGTGTGTGCGTGAGTGTGTGTGCATGTACTATGTATGTGAATATGTGTATGTGTGTGTGTGTGTGTGTGTGTGTGTGTGTGTGTGTGTGTGTGTGTGTGTGTGTGTGTGTGTGTGTGTGTGTGTGTGTGTGTGTGTGTGTGTGCGCGTGTGTGTGTGTGTATTTAAGCGCATGTGTGTCAGCTGTGAGACCATTAAGACCCCGAGCGTGTGCACATTAGGAGGCTTCATCTGGCCGGGCCGCATCTGGACATCTGGGAAGTCTGTTTGGATAACTTGACTCCTCTGCCCTCTCTTATCCACTCTGTTGACTTTAATAATAAATGGATAGACTTTATTGGCACAATATAAAGTACTTACTTGCTGACTGAACCAGTTTCCCAAGAAATGTTTATAAGAAGTGATTTTGCGTGTGTGCGTGTGTGCGTGTGTGCGTGTGTGCGTGTGTGTGTGTGTGTGTGTGTGTGTGTGTGTGTGTGTGTGTGTGTGCGTGCGTGCGTGCGTGCGTGTGTGCGTGCGTGCGTGCGTGTGTGTGTGTGTGTGGCTGTGTGTGTGGTTGTGTCTGTGGGTCTTTCTCAAAACCTAGGCCAGTGTCCTTCCAAGTGTATCAGCCTAATTAGTCACGCAAAGTGATTGGATACTCTTTGGTGAACTCTACAGAATATCCAATCACTGGGTGTGACCAATGAAGGGTATCCAATCACTGGGCGTGACTAATTAGCTGATACACTTGGAAGGACACTGGGCTAGGCTTTGAGAAAGACCCTGTGTTTATACAGTATGTGTGGGGTGAGGGTGAGATAAAGATAGAGGCAGGGATATGCAGTCAGCTTCCTGCTGACACCTTTGCTCCTGGTCTTGGTGCAAAAGAAAAACAAAGTGGGCCGGCCGTGAAGTGACCTACCACATTCTTCCACATGCAGGTCATGTGATCACAGAATGCTTATAGGAAAAATCTTTGCTACCCCTATACGCATGAACGGCCATTTGTGTACTTTGCTCGTAAATGTGCGTTACAGCCCTTTATGGGGGAAATCAAACCGAATGTCTCATTAACTTACATGCTACATCGGCTAGCCTAAATGAACACAGTCCATGCTTCAGCCATGGCTGTTTGGCTATATTATTTGACCTGCCCACAACACAACACGTTTTCGGCATGTTGCGCGTGAACAACGCTAGTCTACACAGGTCTTTATATTTTGTTTATATAGGGCTTATATAGGGCTTTCCCAGTGTTACCCAGCTTCGTTGCAGTCTCCAGTAATTAATGGCTTTGGATCCCCTGCCAGTAGATTTTAATGGACTTTGTCAGCATCAGACATTTAGTAAAGCAAACCCCTCATTTCATTGCCACGGTCAAATTTTGTAACTGATTAAAACTCGACCACAGGAGTAAATTTAGTTCAATATTTTAACTGGATATGACAGGTGGCTCTAGTGGAAAGCAGTGGAAAAGAGGCATTAGATACCCCTTATAGTACGTACACATTTATGACACATTTACACATACACAGAGGCAGGCATGTGAGAGAGGAGGAAGAGTACCCAACCCACTGCTGGAGATGACCAAAACAATTCTTCAATAAGGTCATGACCCTACCACATCCCTATGTGTCATGTACTACACTGTACTTCGAGAGCCCTCACATCGACAAAACACACAGGCAGATAGCCAAGCGCCCACACACACACACACACACACACACACACACACACACACACACACACACACACACACACACACACACACACACACACACACACACACACACACACACATAAGCCTTTAGTAGTGTGTTCCACCGCTGTTTCATGGCTGGCTGTTTCCATCCATGAGCAGCAGTCTAGACTGGAGTGTGTTTTGACAAAAGGACACGGTGCTCATTCTCAGCAGATAGATAAGACCAGGCCAGGGCCATGTAAGGGGAGGGGAGAGGGACACACAGAGCAGGACTAACAAGAGGAACTGGGAATATGTTGGAGAGGTCGGAGAGAAAGTTTAATGAATCAACTTGGCGTGTTCTTGAACTGGCGCCTAGGTGGCAGTGTGGCTATAGTGAGCATGTGGGAAATGAGGGAAATAACTACTATATCTACGATCATTATCAATATCAGTGATCCAATGAAACAATGCTATTAACAATTCCATTACTACTCCAGTTTTAGTATAAACTACAATGTAAAGGGCTGGAATACTGCATAACTAAAGAAATGGTCTCTACACAGTGATACGTTTTTGTATTTCAACATCCATTGTGTATAATGTGTGCCTATGAATACATTGCACAGGATCTGAGTATTGCAATATGTTTCAAAACTCTTGCTTTAGTTTTTACTGATAAACTGAAGAAAAGTGACAAGGTCCTGGTTTTGGGCCAATGTGAAGCAAGCTGCAACTCCTGCAGCCCATCAGAACTTGGTTTGCAGTTTTGGGAAAGAAAAGACAAATATTTTCTGCGTTCTCATCGATTTTCCAGTGGCATGTGCTGGCAGAGGCAGTAGCACGATCGCTTCAACATTCCAAAATCTTCAATAATTGGAAACACATGAGAGAACCTGGCACCATATTGCAGTAGGCCTACAGGAAAAGATGAGAGAAGACTTTGAGCATGGAATATGGACACTAACAGCAGAAGATAGTAAAGGATAAAAGATTGAAGCAAGGTGGACATTGGTGAATAATTTGGGGAATATGTTAGGGGCTTTGATGCCTTTATTTGACAGGACAGTCGAAGATGGTGACAGAAAGCAAATGGGACAGAGAGACAGGGGAGGATCGGGAAATGACCCTACGGCCGTACACGAACCGGGGTCCCCGTGGGTGGGCATGTAAGCCCAAATGTGGGGGGCTTAGCGCTCTGCACCACAGCGCCCCCAATTTGGGGAGTATGTTGACTAATGACCAGAAAGCAACACTGATATGCAACAATGACATTACAGCAACATTGATAGCATATTTCTTTGAAAATGTGAATTCCTCGCAAAAGAAAGTGAAGATTTTACATTTTTTAAATTTACTGTATAACTTTTTGAATTAATTGTGAGGAAAAATTATATCAAGCAACAATTATAAATTGCAACATTAACATTTCCACAAGAATGGAAACAAGAGCAGGAAAGGTGTATATTTTATCATGCATTATGATTGCACAGCACCACAATGGCTTATCAGAATAGTTTCAAAACATCACTTGCCTGGCCAAGCAAAAACACATCCTGGCAAGTGCAGAGTCATTGTTTACAAAATGACAAGAGAAATAAACATTCCCACTTCAAACCCTAATCGTGCAATGATAAGATCACTCCTCTCTGTCTGAGACCATGGCACCTACATCAAAGCACTATTTGGCACTGCAGGCCAAAGCAAAGCTATTCATTTCTAACCTGATAATGAGTACTCGCCTTGTGTAACACTGAGTGAGTACCCCCCACACACACACACGCACACATTGCACACTCACACACACACACACACACACACACACACACACACACACACACACACACACACACACACACACGCACGCACGCACGCACGCACGCACGCACGCACGCACGCACGCACGCACGCACACACACACACACACACACACACACACACACAAACAAATTTACTTTAGATTGTGTCAAGCATGTGTGGTGGTAAACAAGTGAGTTTTACAAAAAAGGTGTATCCTCTCATAAGCCAAGCATGGTAGTGGGACTGACATGGTCTGGGGATGCATGAATGCTGTCAACATTGGCAATCTGAAATACACCTAAAAGAAACATACATGTCAACATGCACTGTGACTACTGAAGCAGATCATGATATTCTCCATAGGATTGCATTCAAATCTCCCACCAATCTATTTAAGCCAGATGCAGACTCAAAATGTAAAAGTTCAATGCAAAGAAAGGTTGAAACGCACACTGATGACCTTCCTTGTCATCCCTTTTCATTTCGTTTCATTTCGAGACGATTCGAGCCAACATAGCCCCTTCTCTACCGGATTTTAATCTGGGGTGTACTCACTTTTGTGAGTACATGTTCAAACATTAATGGCTGTATTTTGTTTTTTTCCGAGTGAACAAGAAATTTAAGCGGTTAAATATGTTGTTAAAAGGTCACTAATCATTGTGTCAAAGTTACATTTCTGTAATGCTTTCCTATGAAAAGATATACTCAAAAATCTGCAAAACTGTGAGGGGTGTATTCACTTTCGTGATATACTGTATAGATATAGATATAGATAGCTCTAACACACAAAGTCTAAGTGAGGAGCCTAGCACCAAGATCTGGGCACTAGGAACTAACTCCAATGCTCAATATTGGACAGTAAAAGACATACAACCACTGCACAGTCATCTTTATTCTTTCCACATTTTATTTATTTATAATTTGATCATTCACTTTAATTCTCCCATATTCATACAATGATATACCACACCTTCATGTCAGCAGATATTTCCCTCACTTTTAGACTATGTACATTAATACTGAGGGGTAGTAGCCACAGTTACGGTAGCGTATTGCATTTCCATAGATAATGAACACTAGATATTGCAAGGCAATACACATATTATCCGGGAAGCATTAACATCTATGAGAAATATCAGGATAGTGACCTAAGACGAGGGTGCCCAGGGTTGTGCCACGCCAAAAGGCGGAACACGGCATCTAGTGTTCATATCTATGGGTGCATTCCAAGGGATGTTTAGTTCAAACCTAAGGATCTTTAGTTCAATTTTAAGGACGTTTCGTAGGCTTTTGCGGTAGACGGTCTTATACGAATGGTCCAACGTTTTGTTCGTTTTGTTGTGGTCCCCTCTCAAGAATCCATTCGACGAAAAGACCTGTACCCCATTCCAATATGCAGACTTGCGTCCTCCACTTGTGCTTGCGGCCTCGTACCAGGAAGTAATACGTCATAATGACATCACTGATAAAAGCATTGTAAAAGCATTGTAATTCAATAGCTCGCAAAAGTTCAATTGTAAAGTCATTTTCTCATTTGCAAACTGGATGGTGAATGAAAAACAGTCCCCCAAAAGTTGTTGTGGCTAGGCTGACAGCTGCTAAACTTTATTGTTTTCTCCAGGGAGGCGGGGCCAGGAGGCGGGGCGAGGCCACAAGCAAAAGTGGAGGACGGGAGTCTGCATAATGGAATGCACTCTAAGTTGCTTTAAGGGTATGTTAGCATTAGCTTGTAGTCCTTCAGAGCCATAGCATCTAGCGTTAACTTTTTTCCTACACTGTATAGTATAACATTTGTCATACTAACGCTCCACATCCAGTGGCCTTCTCTATCCCTGTACGTACACACCAAAAGAAGCCAAATCCATCGAATCGAATGTCCTCATTGTTTGCAATAACATGACACTGAATTCAGTGAATGGAGCAACTGCACCAACGTCAAAGCTTCTTGGACGACTAAAGAGAAATCAAGATGTTGACTTGATACTGATGACGGTCTGTTGATCACCACAGGATTAATTCATTTACCAATACATTATGATTTCACCTCATGAGCATAGGAAGCAAAAGCTTCTTTGTGAATTCAGCTTCCTTTGAGTTTATGGGCTACTTCTTCACTTTGGTCGCTTTTAGTGTGAACGTACAGTAAGAGTTAATAAATTGCACTCCGCCCTTCATGCAGACTAGGGCAGTAACAAAAGTTATTACAAGTTACAAGTGATGACGTACACATTAAACATTAAAGTCGATGTCAAAATGAATAACAGTCACTCAGCAGCACACATACAGTAATACACAACAATGAGAAAATGGTGCATTACACAGAAGTGCAGATTATTTGTTTTTCTTATGTTTTTCTCTCCCAAATCGTCTTTGTTTGCTACTTTGTATTACTCTACCAAAGCTTGTTTATGGCATCCAAATGCCAGACAGGACACAGGAAACTCTTACATCTCAAAACACACATACAGAAAGACTATATGGAGTCATTTGCAATGTCTTGAATGAAAATAATTTTCCAAAAACAGCAACAAAATGGTACATTACTTCTAGTGCATTGGGAAAGCTAAAAGGTTTCATGTATTTTCTTTTTTTTGGCAAACTTTAAATATTGTTTGGCAAAGAAAACAATAAATATGTGAGTGTGTAATAAGGATCAGTGTTAAGAATATTATTTGATTTGGCCTGCTTAAACTGTCCAGTCAATCAATAGTTCAACACATACACATGCTCTTTCTCTCAAATGCACACAGGCACGCATGCACACACACACATGCACACACACGCACATACACATGCACACACGCAATCTCTCTCTCTCTCTCTCTCTCTCTCTCTCTCTCTCTCTCTCTCTCTCTCTCTCTCTCTCTCTCTCTCTCTCTCTCTCTCTCTCTCTCTCTCTCTCTCACACACACACCACACACACACACACACACACACACACACACACACACACACACACACACACACACACACACACACACACACAACTAGTGAACCTTCTGACCTTTTGGCCCGGTCAGTGTAAGTTCAATGAGTCGGACAGAAGTCACACAGACACAAACATACCGAAGACAGAGACACAGACACACCCATGCACACAGGATGTTCCAACCTTTCTGCAGTGTGTGCACAGGCAAACTCACACACACGCATACCCACACACACGCACGCACACGCACGCACACACACGCGCACACACACACACACACACACACACACACACACACACACACACACACACACACACACACACACACATACACACACACACACACACACACACACACACACACACACACACACACACACACACCACTCAAAGATGCAATCATCCCAGAAAGATTATATTCTTTCATACACTGAAAAGGAGTGTGGAGTGGATATACAAGTATGTAAAGGCTATGCAATCGATGCACTTCTGTCACATAATATATGCTCTTCACATACAACTAAAGAGGCTTGCATTAACAATTACAACAATTACAATTACAACTTATATCTTGTAAAAATGTCTTTGTAGCTTAAGGGCTTTCAACTAGCAGATATTAAGATGAGGAAGCATGATATATTAATATAAAGAAGGAAGCATTGTTATACTCCTTTGGTAGGTATTGTAACAATGGTTACAGAAGCGTATATTTACTCACATAAATCCCATATGTAGAATGCTCCTGCACACCTCCATTCAAGAGGGTTCATTCAATGTAACCAAAGTTATGGTTAAAAGAAGTAGGCATATACCATTGCACACGCCATTTATTGCTTGCAATGTTCCGGTAGTACAAATCTTCTTCAGGTGCATTCAAAGTCTGAGCGACCAAAATGTTCTGAGCAATAAAATGCATGTGTAATGGATGGTGTGTGGAATATTTGTCCCCTTTTCACATAAACCCCCTTATTAAGGGCCACTTGAAAGTGTCCTGTGTCATTTTTAGCTCAGGAAAAGAATGACAACAACTTATCGTTGTCTAAAATACCAACCACAGATCCACCAGTATTATATCAGATCTCCCAGGGACCATATCAAAACACTCAAGTGGCCAAAAATAAATACTGATAATTACAGACAAACGATGGATGGGTTGTTTGTAATAATATTATGTTAGCTTTCCATGTTAAGAGGTCAGTCAGTGTTTTCCATTTATGTTTGAGTGGAGCAGTTCCTCTCTCGGACAGACCATCTCCCAGATGGATGGCTCTGTTTTCCCCCCTCTTCTTGGCAAAGAAGGGTGGATCCCTTGGCTTATCTGCCCTCCGCCATTTAGTTTTCCTCACTATTCTTTTTCTTCCACGTTGTCCATCTTTGTAATGTAACTGTTTGGTCTTCAATCCATGACATACACACAGAGAGACTAAATGTAATTTGAAATGACTAAATGCAGTGTAACAGTTCTGGCAGTGTTGGTCAGGTGGGATCTGCAAGATCTGAAGGTCCCAATACTCTGGTCACTGTCCTTGAGGTCAACAGGCCAAGCAGGTCAGTCAACTGAAAGAGAAAGCAAGAAAAACAAGCCAGAGTTTAATACAAAAATCAATTACATGATAGTCATTTCCTGTCATCCAGCATGGTGGAGTGCTTTAGGGGTGGGCAATATGACGATATTAAATCATGAATCGTGATATCGAGTACAAGATCGTCTCGAATCTGTGAAAATGGAGAAATCGCATAGATCATCTTGCAGTGAGGATGTTAACTAGTATCAGAAACAGTATCAGAGTAATGTCTATTTACTCGTGTTGTTGTCTTTTAATATTTACATTACTATATTCCATATTGCACTTTGAGAGTGTCATCAGTGTAGGATATAAAATAAATTTTGTTGTCTTTTGTTGTTTTTATTTTTTCGATGGAAGATTGTGATTAACATAAAATCTCGATTTCGTTTTTTTTTTTAAGAATCGTGATATGATATTTTTGCCATGTCGCCCACCCCTAGAGTGGTTTCTCATTTGAAGTATACAGGGACATTATCCATTCCTCTAAACTTGGGGCAGTTAAAGCTAGTGGAGGGTGCCAAAGCAAACAAGTGCTTTTCACCCTGTTACAAGTCGACAAACCACAGAAGCTATTTCGGACACATTATTTGAAGGTTAAAAAAAACTGTTTGGTGTTGCTTTACCGTAAAAACAAGTGATGCGTCAGAGTTCCTGACAGAGGGCTTATGGTAGGTGATGAGCAGGGGCGTCTGTAGACCCAATACTATACAGGGGCACAATTGGGCACCAAAAAGAAATGCGAGCGCGCGAAGCGCGCGAGCTGAAAAAAATTTGGGCAATTATTTTTTTTAAAGAATGGGCAGAGATAATGTATTGCTGCTTTATCCCTGTGATATCCGAGGGAGAGAATAACTTTCTGATGTCCATCTACAAGAACAATGTTGTTTGAGTTGAATTGGAATTATAGGCTAACTAATACAGTAGGCTGTTATTGAATTATTTGTTATCTCAATGACCGGAATTAGATGCCAGCAAAATATCATAAAATAGCTAACTACTAGCCTACTAGTACAACATAGTCCTACTTCTTCCATAACTCTACATACCTGACACACCAAAAAACTGAATAACAAAAACAGGGCATTCTTCTATATGCAAGCTATGTGTGACGGACGTGTACGTTGATGGCTAGTCGCCCCCTCACTGACTATGTGTTCCGGTCAGAGAACCGCTGCGACTTTAGGTGATATTAAGAGATTTATTGATTCCAGACATCAAAAGTGTTCTTCATTGAACAGTTGCATACATATTCAGTGTATGGTAGTAATATGGATACATTACAGAAGGTGTGTGATAAATGTGTGGTTTCTGCAAGATAAACATATAGGCCTACAGAAAGAGTCATTAGAAACTATACAGGCAAATTCTACACAATACTAAAATATGCAGAATATACAGTTTCATAATAATTAGGTAGTCAAATATGCACATCAAGTTACATTACAATATATACATAATAATATAGGCCTAATTGCACCTCAGTAACATCAATGTGGCAGGGGAAAAAAACGAATTACTGCAAGTGGCAAGTAATACAGTAGGCTAATTATACAAGTGAGAACTAGGCACTTAAGGGGTTAATCCAGGGAAAATCAAGTGCAGTACACTTAGTGTCCACAGGGTGGCGCTTTAAGACCACAAATTGAAGAAGCGGTTCTTGCCGCCATAAAAGCAAGACGAGCGTTCACGTGAACAGCTTATGTCTCCATAGCGCGACAATGCAATATTTGGAAGCTAAATTACTGACTCAAACAGTCACAAAACGGTGGAAACAACACCACAGGTCGAAACTACTATCGAAGCACTTCCAAACCGGACTACTCATGTAACTTTAAA
>NC_085869.1:42095507-42103007 GCF_034702125.1 Engraulis encrasicolus
CTCAGGGGAACTCTGAAGGACTTATAAGACTAAATTGGAGTTTTTGACCTCTTTACCTCATATTTAAACACAGATCAGTCCACAAAGACAAAAAATATTAGCTCATGATAATTGGGAGTATCTAGATCAGAGTCAGTGCTTATCAATAAAAAATGCCATCATTTCTTTTCACGGTGGTCACACCTTTTTGTGTTGGTATAAACTGCTTGCTGTGGAAATGTCTAGCAAAAATATTTTCTTCAGGTGAAGCAAAGATCATAAATGTCTCCATCCCAGTATGTTTTTTGGCCAGTACAAAATGTGAGCGTGACAATTGTGGTGGGACAGCAGTCATTGCCAGTTTGGATGACAGCCAGGTTAATTTCACATACAACTGTGTCGTATGAAACTTTCCAGAGGTAATTGTCTTCTAGAAAATGAAATGCCAACGTACTGCTTCAAAAACGTACACGCACACGCACGCACACACACACACTCAATAAAACCCCATCCCGTAAATAACAATGCAATTCTAGCAAATAATTATGGGGGAAATTGTTTTGATGAGGGTTTGGGGACTCGATTTGTACATTCATTTTCTAAATTTCTAGTTTTCCTTTTTTTCTTGTCATTTCCTTGAGTTGTAATTTACAGGACATGCACACGCAGCCACACGCCCTATGACACCGCTGACTGACTTACAGTTCCTCAGCCACACCTATGAAAAACAAAAAGGCCCTTTTATTATGCACAACTGCATCCTGAAGTTGGCCTTGTTTTACAGGGGTCACGGGCATTTCACGCATGTTAGTGTTAACTACTCCCACCAGAATTAACAGTAGCAGGGGGGAAATGTATTGGTTAATATATATTCCATCCACCCATTCAGAGATGTATAGAGATGGGGAAGTGAGCAGCATGGTCTTAAAATACTAACACGTGTATAAAAAAACACACAAAAACAAAATGGCTGCCACCGGGCCTTCCTTTTCACAGTGCTGTCGGCCACAAAGGAAGCCAGCTTTCCGGCGCAATTCAAGTTTCCATGGGACTCATGCACAATATTCTGCCAAAAAAAGAAGTCCAAGGTCTCACCTCAAGGAAGTAAAAAAAGAATGAGAGTTGTTTTCCCATGGTCCTCTGAGAGTGTGATAAATGAGGAGGACAATTTCACTATGAGAGGGAGGGCATTATGTCGGGAGGGAAGTCAAGAGGGAGATGTTTCTTTGTGCAAATTCTACTGTACTCATGGCTGTGTAGAGGACAAACCATACAAAGCCTTCAGCTCAGTTTATTCAATTTATCAATTTTAACATTAATTATATTACTATTACGTGAGCAGTTTTCCCATTGCCTCTCAGCAAAGCCCAACCACAGTGTAACTTAAAGAGGTAAACAACTCCAAAAATAAGTGGAAACTTTATAAAACAATTTGTATCAATATTGGACTGACTAACTGTATGATCATCCCCCTACAACTCTGCTGTGATTTCCATCAGTATTTGGATCTGTGTAACTTTTAATGGACTGTGATTCAAATAAAAGTACTGAACTGTGAGTGTGTGTGTGTGTGTGTGTGTGTGTGTGTGTGTGTGCGTGCGCATGCGCGTGCGTGTGCGCGTGCCTGCGTGCCTGCGTGTGTGTGTGTTTGCGCGTGTGTGTTCACCTACCATCTTTGCGTAAGAAGCACTTCCAGAGGCAGAAGCAGAGTGACAGGACCAACAGGAAGGCTACTGTTGTCACGGAGATCAGGATGGTGAGAGCAGTCCCAACTTGAAAGGAGAAAAAAATAATATTTTAGAAGTTGAAGAGAGATTGATAGAAGCACACACATGTACTAAACACGCACGCACGCATGCCTGTAGACAGGCACGCACGAAAGCACGCACGCCCGCGCGCGCGCACACACACACACACACACACACACACACACACACACACACACACACACACACACACACACACACACACACACACACACACACACACACACACACTAGAATAAAACTGCTCACAAAACACACACACACACCTATAAAAGCAGCTAAAAAGTTGCTTGGGCAGACAGTAAAGTACATGTGGACATTACAGCAGGCTTCCGTAGTCACAGTCCAACATGACACTTAAGGTTAACCAGATCTGGAAAAGCAACTGTAAATCATTCACAATACCACCACAAGTTGTAAAGAAATATGAACGCAGCATATTTGAAAAAAAAAGCGTAGGCCTACTCTATGAGGACACTTACAGAAAACAAGGATTAGATTGAGTTTGTGGAGATTGAATTTTGAGGAATTTAGAAATTTGCGATGTGATCATTTTGCCAATCTGATGTTAGGCTGCATTCATAGAGGGCACTCAACCTTCGCCCTGTTTGGCTGTGCATGCATGCATATCTTGGGTCTGAAATTATATCAACAACCTTAATTAGCATATGGCTTTAGCCATACACAGGCTAACTTAATTGAATATTTGCATGCAGTGAGTCACACATAATGAGGCACATATGCATACTTTGCAATGACAATCAAAAAGATGCTTTTTGACATGCATAATGAATTTACGGCCATTTACTGGCAAACACATTTAGACAGACACAAACATGCACACGCACGCAAACACTCACACACAGGCTTGTTTTTGCTAATTGTGAGGACTCCCATTCATATCTAACTAAATAATATGTAGCTGTGCCCACACCAAAACAAACCCTAACTTTAACCTGTCAGTAAAGAAATGCTTTAGTACTCTTAATTTTACAGATTCCAAAATTTTACAGATTCCACAAAATGATGGAGAAAAACACTGTTGAATTTGTGGGGTCACGTTTTATTTTGTGGGGACGTTTTTTGTGTCCGAATGGGAACTTTTGGAGCCCACATATACTACAGTAAAGAGTCCTAATGAGCTACTGCCTACTTCATTGAAAATGTGAGCATTCACATGCTTCAAATACTGTTTGTACTACCGAGTAGTTTTGGGCAAGACAACTGTGTATATCATGTAATAAGATATATAAGTTGAGCTGACAATTACGGCAGTTTCATAATTCATATCATAATTTGGCGCTTAACTTCAGCATATTCATAATATAGCTTGAGCACAATTCACCAGTGAATGAATTGACTCATACTAATGTGTGTGTGTGTGTGTGTGTGTGTGTGTGTGTGTGTGTGTGTGTGTGTGTGTGTGTGTGTGTGTGTGTGTGGGTGTGTGTGTGTGTGAGTGTGTGTGTGTGTGTGTGTGTGTGTGTGTGTGTGTGTGTGTGTGTGTGTGTGTGTGTGTGTGTGTGTGTGTGGGTGTGTGTGTGTGTGTAGGTGTGTGTGTGTGTGTACATGCATGCCCGTGTGTGTGCATTCGTGTATCTGTGTCTCTCTGTGTGTTGACACATCTGTGTGTCAAGTAACTTAGTACAAAAATGTAAATGACACAGTTCACAATATATTTAAGTTCTCCAGGACCCACTCTGTTAGAAACATTTCAGATGAATTATGTCAGGTCTACTCTTCACTTCCATATTTCTCTGGACTGCTCTATGGGTGTGTGGGCCCTAGTCATATTCTTTATTATCCCTGGATGTACACTACTCCACTGGGTCTCTGTTATTCTGTCCTATGCTGTGATCCAGGCTACAGCTCCAAAGGCAGGGCGTTTTTTTTTATTTTTTCGGCGGAGAGACTTCTGCAGGCAGAGCCAGGAAAAACAGACAGAGACCAATGGACTCTTACCGCACACACTGATAACACACTTCCATCCTGGGCAAACACGTGTCAGCACACAGGTACGCACGCATGAACGTACACACTTGCGTATGTACATGTACACATGCACACGCACACGCACACGCACACACACGCACACACACACACACACACACACACACACACACACACACACACACACACACACACACACACACACACACACACACACACACACACACACACACACACACACACACACATACACACACGCACACAGATACACATCATATAAACACAATATACACATAAACGCAGAGACCAGGATGCCTTCAGAACAGATTGGTCCCTTTGGTTGTGCTTTGGCTGAGAGTGTTTAGCTAACGCATGTTTGGAAGCTCTTTGGAATGCCTGTGGAAAAAGCGCATATTTTCTAAACTGGAGGACCAGCTTGTGGTGAATATTAAACTATGTGATAGTACTCGGCCAAATGAACTATTCACTTTTTGTGTGGAAAAACTGAAATCAAATTAAATGCGCATTCTAAAATGTGCCAGATTTTTTTGATATTCAGACCTGCTTCGAGATGCCTTCATAAAGTGTTATGATTAGTTGGTAGTCACATAATCCACTGCCATATGAAATGTATTGTTTCAGGACAAGCAGCTCTAAATACGGTTGCTTTTCCATCAGCAAAATTAAAGCAACAAACATTTTTTCCCCTCCTTGGCTACTGGTTGCAAATTCACCGACACAGACACAGACACAGACACACACACACACACACACACACACACACACACACACACACACACACACACACACACACACACACACACACACACACACACAGACACAGACACAGACACACACACACACACACACACACACACACACAACCCTCCCCATTCCATCCATACCGGTACACATACTCACTTTTAGTGTTCATGGACACCGCAATGGCCGACTCCAGTCCTTTGTGATGCACCAGGCATTTGACCGACACGTCCTTCAGCAGTCCCGACTGCACCACCAGGGTGCTGATGACCTGGGTCGTGCCGTCGCCCAGGGGCACGTGGACCGTCGTGGGGCCTCCCACGGTGCGGTTGTTGCCCTCCACGTTCCACACGATCTCGGAGGGCGGCCGCGACACCGCCGTGCAGTTGGCCTCGATCACCCCGGGAGACGTGGTCTTGTAGCTGATCTGGGGCTTTGGCAGGACTGGTGGGGGGTGGGGAAGGGGGACGTGAGAGAGAAGGAAAAAATATGAATTGCTGGTAATATTAATTAATCAGACTGTGTACACTGAGAAATGACACCGGAGGACGTGGTCCTGTAGCTGATCTACAATACGACAAAATATGATAGTACTTTAAGACTTGTTATCGCCTTAACACAAACCTGGAACGGGTGTACGCATGGTATGTACTGCCGGATAACCTGAGAACAGTATGGCTCCGGCACCTTAGGGTGGAGACATATAAATACCATTGTTCATGCTCAGGCCAAGGTGTTACTGGAAATAAGCAAACAGGTGGAGTTCCACACGTCTTTAGATATTATATGTTTTTTATTCTTTCTTTTTGTTTTTACAGAAAGTGAAAGTGATTTTAACACATTGAGTCCCACGCAAGTCTTTAAAATTTAGTGTGTTTGTGTGTGTGAATTTAGTGTGTATGTGTGAGAGAGTGAGAGAGAGAGAGAGAGAGAGAGAGAGAGAGAGAGAGAGGGACAGAGAGAAAAAATGAAAGAAAATAATAGAGAGAAATTGTGCAAGATTTACTAATGCATTTACTAATTTATTGAGAGGTTATCTTTCACACACCGCGCTCTTCCGTCTTGTTGGTGCGTCTCTGAAGTAATCTAGTAGTAGGGAATGGATCGCACTCAATTTTTCTTCTTTCTTGTGGTTTTATTTTATTTTAACTTTGCAGGGACTGACATGACAGACGTTTCGGCTGCACAGAGCCTTCTTCAGTGTCACTAATTTATTGAGAGACCATTTTTTTTATAATGGAACATGGTAAAATTGTATGGTGAAATTGACAGTGATTCCTCTGCACATCTCAGCCAGGGAAAACCAGAAAGAAAAACAACAGAACAATACAATGTGGAGGGAATTATCCTCTGAGGGGTGCAGCCCTGAGAGCAGTCTTAGGTAGAATCGCAGAACCTCAGCCAGCATTCCAGAACCTCAGTCAGCATTCCAGAATCTCACCAAGGATTCCGGAATCCAGACAGACCGAAACATATTCCCATACATATGGCCAGCATGGTTTATATTACGTGCTTTGGAGATGTGAGTCAGGATCTCATAAGTGGTGGTGTACGGTAGGTGGTAGGGCTGTAACAATATTGTATGGAATTGATACACAGAGTGACAATACTGCATCGTGATGCAAGAAAGCAGTATTGTGGTGCTACACCCTTTCAAAGTTCTGTTACCCTTCAGTCCAGAAAACAACCACATGATATGATGCGATGGAGATTTTTTTTTTTTAAATCTTGGGTTGTATCGAAGCGTAGGTCAAAAATCGTGATACGAACCGAATCGTGAGTTGAGTGTATCGCTACAGCCCTAGTAGGTGGTGAGAAGAGGAACGCTGGGCTGTTTTCTCAGTAAATTGCCAGCGTTTAGCGCAGAGAGAACAGAGAGAACAGAGAGGCCATTGGCACCAGAGAGCTGGATCCGCTTCAGCTATCTGACTGCGGTGGAGCAGGCCTGCTGGACTCATCTTCCCCCCTCCACACGTTAACACTTAGTCAGGGGGAAACACAAACAGGCGCATGGACACACATGCCCATACACACATGCACGCACACACACACCCACACACACACACGCGCGCACTTGTATACATGCCCTCACATGTGCTGGCATACATACACGCACGCACGCATGCGCGCACATACACACACACACAGACACACACACACAACCAGCTTCATGCTCAAACAATGAACAATAAACCCTAACACACACACACACACGCACACACACACGCACACGCACACACACACACACACACACACACACACACACACACACACACACACACACACACACACACACACACACACACACACACACACACACACACACACACACATCAGACACAATTCCAACAATCTAAAGCTACATTGTGTTTCTCCCAGAGTCATAAAGATGGACCCAGTGACGTGTGCCTGTGTAATATAAACGGCATGCACGTGCACACTGGTAATAACTGAGAAAAATACAGTGGAATTGGGGCAATGGGCGATCCTGAACCAATGTTGGTGATTGCTTCCTACAAGGTAAGGTAAGGTAAGGTTACTTTATTTGTACCCAACAGTTAGGTTGGTTTGCAGGTAAAAAAAAGCTTACACACAACTAATAATTCACACATATCATGTAAATCTGATTTACCCTGAATAATCCTCCTTAATTTCCCCCCCGGAATCAATAAAGTTACTCTACTCTTACTCTAATCTGAATAACCCTTGAAATCATCAGAAAAGAATGAAAAGAAACATAAACAGGGTGAGATCCATGACATAACATCGAACAAACACTGAATTGTATTGAATGGGGGATGCACTGTATGCAGATGAAGGCAGAATGACCATGGCAGGCAGAGAGGTGGCGACACTAAACAGTCCATCATGAGCATGTTGAGCTGGTGAGGATACTATAGAGCAGAGGTTCTTAACCTTTTTTCTTGAAGCACCACTTAACCTGTGCCCAAGACAAGCCGCGCACCCCCAACCCAAACGTTCACACGTGTATACACACTAAAAAATAATTTAAGTGAATAATGTCTCAAGCAAGAATCATTGT
>NC_085869.1:42110507-42173007 GCF_034702125.1 Engraulis encrasicolus
TCCCTGTCCCCAAATGTGGTAGACCAAATACTTTGAATGATTTTAGACCCATCGCCCTAACCTCAATTTTAATGAAAAACTTTGAAAAATTGATAAGGTCGCACATTTTAAGGAATGTCGAAAATGATTTAGACCCCATGCAGTTTGCCTACAGGCCAAACAGAGGAGTAGAAGATGCCACCATCACCCTATCTCATCAGCTCCTGAAGCATCTTGAAGTGAGTGGGTCACACGCACAAGTAGTATTTATTGACTTTTCATCAGCTTTTAATACCAGTCAGCCACACATTTTAGTAAACCGTCTTACACAGTTTTCTTTAAGTTTTAATCTTGTTGGTTGGATTTTAGACTTTTTAATTAATCGAACACAGAAAGTTAGGGTGAATGGAGTTATGTCCAGTCAGCTTTCCTCCTCCACAGGCTCGCCACAAGGGTGCGCACTCTCACCCCTCCTGTTTATCCTGTATACAAACATGTGTCAGAGTAAATATGCCAATAGAACCATCATCAAATATGCCGATGACTCTGTTATCGTAAGTTTGTTACAGAAAGAGGAAAGAGGTCATGGACCGATAATTGAAGACTTTGTCCAGTGGTGTGACGAATCACACCTTAAACTGAATATATCCAAAACTAAGGATATGCACCTTGATTTTGGGAAAAAAATCAAGGTATGTGGCCACTAATATGAAAGGTCAACTAGTGGAACAAGTTAAATCCTACAAATACTTAGGGACCATCATTGACTCCAAATTAAATTTCCAGGACAATTGTGAAGCTGTATGCAAAAAAGGTCAACAGCGTTTACACTGCTTGAGGAAGCTTTGCCAGTTTAATGTTGATAAGTCCATGATGATTTTGTTTTATCGTTCCTTTATTGAATCAATTTTGTCTTTTTCTTTAGCTTCATGGTTTGGCAATGTCCCCCTTACACACAAGAACCGCCTATACCAAATTGTTAAGTGGTCAAGTAAACTGATTGGTGAACCACAGCTGCACCCTTCTTCTTCCCTGTATGCAAAGCAACTACAGCGGATAGCAATGGCTATCCTAGATGATAGCCGACACCCTTTGCATAGTGAGTTCCAGTACCTCCCCTCTGGACGGAGGCTGGTAGTTCCTGGTTGCAGAACCAATAGGTTCAAAAGCAGTTTTGTCCCAGCTGCAATTACTTTGCTAAACAAGATGTAAAATAAAATAAAAAATGTATTTGTAAAAATGCTCTTTGCACTTTAGCTGCACCAGGAGTGTGGTGTCACTTCTGCCATGGTGCCCCACCCCCCCTCCACCGTGTATATGTTGTATGTGTATTTTTCAGTCAAATGTCAAACATTTTTATTTATTTCCTTGTGAAGCCTACATGTGTTTTTTAGACTCCATGTTTATGTGTCATGTGTCTTGTGGTTCTGATGTAAGGACAGCCATCTTCTCTTTTATACTGCAAACCCAGTTTACCTTCGGGTACCAATAAAGTTGAACTGAACTGAACTGAAACACATCGCTGTCACACACACACACACACACACACACACACACACACACACACACACACACACACACACACACACACACACACACACACACACACACACACACACACACACACACACACACACACACACACACACACACACACACACACACACACGCTATGACTAGGGGGACATAAAATTACTGTCTAAGCCAGCAGAAACTCACTGAGAGAACTAACACTCCTGCATTAAACCATCATCATCACTAGGGTGGAACTAATATGTGATCATTACACACTTTCGGAAGGGTATCTCGAAATTCTGTACTTGAGAATCTTTTGGATTTTTCACTGGTGATAGAACACTTTTTAATGGTACTTTAAGTGTATTTCCTGTGTGTGTTGTCAAAAGCAAGAATTTCGATTAATCAAAATAAATCCTGGAATCAATTTCGACACAGCACCAAGAGCACAGTGTGTTCTCTCATATCGATGTCTTATGAGGTGTTTCATAACAGATTTACAAGTCCCTGTCTGAAACATTCCCCACCTGTGATTACAGAGAACTTGGCCCATTGTAGGCTACCTGTTGATATTGACTTATAGAGTGCATTCCATTAAAAGAGCCTTAAGCCTAGCATATCCCTTGGCGGAAATGTTAATATTTTCCCTTTCCCAAAGCATCCCAAACACCAATATGGCTTGGATGACAGAGATTTTTAAAAGCATGCTTAAAATAACACAGTTAACAGTTAACAGAAAAATCACATACCTGTAGCAAGTGACACAAATCTGCTTGCAAGTTAGGCTAACTTCTAAGCATTAACACAACCAATGTGTGTTACACCAAGACGGGGCCTCAACACAGGCATACTATGCAGAAAACTACCGTCTACTATGCATCAACGTTCCTCTGGCCCCATCCTCTATCCTCCAAATAGACACACTATGCACAATCTATGATAAGAGAAATTTGCATAGGCCTATGCTTCAACATTTCACAGTTTTGTAACAACAGGAGACAGCCAGTGTCCCCTTCTCACCCATAACCGTCAGACTAGAGCAGGGCAATATGACAATTTACTGTATATCGATTTTAGAAAAGTGTCCGTCGTGCCCTTCTCTATCGTTTATATCATAATTTAATTTTATACAATTTAATATAATTTAATTACAATTCTTGTTGACACCATACACACTCTAAGTTCATATAACTGTAAAAATAAGAATACAAAGATTTGTTCAAAAGAAATGTGGTTTTGCAAAACGACAAAATAGGGAGAAAATAAAGAGAATAACTGAAAGCATGCACAATTGTGGTATATTGTGATATATATCGTCATCGTGATACAAATTACCGGTAGTTCATATGTCGCCCAGCCCTACTCAGGCAGGGGGAAATAACACATCCAACAGCAACAATGTTTCTGTTGCTATTTTGCACTACATGTTTCTATACTTCTATACTACTTTGAGAAGCCAAGCAGAGACATGCCTGTCAGTCTAATTAGAAAGAGTATACATGACAGCCCGCATGGGGATTCCCAGGCTAGTCACCTATAGAGAGACAGTACAGTACCCTCCTGAACCACGTTCACAGAGGTCTATTCAGTTGAAGTTCAAGTTGGATTTGAAGTTCAAGTTGTCCCACCACTTCGCAATTAAACACAGTTTTTCAACAACATGACATTCACTACCATCCCAACACACACACAACACAGCAGCTGATGAGTCGTCACTCACATGTGTGTGACCGTCAGACAAACGGTACCCTCTCTTGAACCTGACGAGTAAACGTCAAAGATAGACATGTAGCCTCCCTCATCGCAGTAACTGACGTAACAGAAATGCACATATGAACACGCCACAGCAGCTGACGAGCCCACACTCACCTGTGACCGTCAGACAGGTGGTACCCTCCCTCGAACCCGACGGGTAAACGTCAAAGATGCACGTGAAGCATCCCTCGTCACGGTAGCTAACGCGCTTGATGCCGATGTGGCTGGTGTCGCCGGGCGACGGGACCAGCTCCACGTGCTGCTGGCCGCTGACGCTGTCCGGCTGGCCCGGCTGGTAGGCGATCAGCGTCTGGTTCTGCGGGTCGATCCAGCGGATCTGTGAGATGGAGTCCCCCGAGCCCTTCTTCACCAGCGTGCAGGTCAGGGTGAAGGTCTTGCCCACCACCGCCTCCACCTTCGCCGGGGCCGACACCCTACCTGCCAACGACAACAACCACACTCCCATTACATTACATTACATTACATGACATTACATTGCATAACACCAGGAGTGGGGAACCTTTTTCATTCTAAGGGCCACTTCAAATTGCTCCAAGGGACGTAAAAGAATGAACACAAACCAGGACTTCCCCCTGCACTTTAGGCCTCTATTGAAGGCAGTCACCTTTACAACAGACCCCACCTTCTCTAGATACCCTGAATATAGCTTAATTGTGTGGCAAATGGAATTTCTAAGATTCCTTTACAAGATATGTCATATTTCATGTGAAGCTGCATAACATAAAAATTATGTCGGGTGCCGGATAAAATGGCTTCAAGGGCAGCAAATACTCCTTGAGACATAGATTCCCCACCACTGCATTACACGTAGCTGATGCTCTTATCCAAAGAGACTTACATTTTGTTACAGGGTATTGCGGTCTCTGGAGCCATGTGGGGTTAGGTGCCTTGTTCAAGGGCACTTCTGACAATGATGTAGAAGTAGGGAGATATAAGGGCGGGATTCAAACCGGCAAACCTTTGATTTTAAGACCACTTCCCTATCCATTAGGCCAAATTACAGCACAATCAATGACCAGATTTAACTGTGACTTATGTGATTACCTTTTTGAAGTCTTGTCCACCACCACGGCCTCATCTTTGCATTAAAACTAGGCCCAAATCAACCTAGGTAATATTAAAACAATTTTTACAATACAGTGCATCAGCATGCACAGCCATGCAGCAGTGTCTAACTTGGGTTTAGCAGAAGAGCTAGGCCTACAGCCTGTCTCCTCCACTTTTACTGGAACAGCAGTTAAAATATTCATTACATTACACTTTCATCCAAAGCGACTTACAGTTATTTTTTAAGTACAGGGTATTGGTTACAGTCCCTGGAGCAGTGTGGGGTTAGGTGCCTTGCTCAAGGGCACTTCAGCCATGCAGTGTTAAAGGGAGTTGAAGAGAGGAAGGGAACCTGCAATCCTCTGACCTAAGGTCCATCTCCTTAACCACTAGGCCACGGTCACCACTGCTGTCATTTAGTAGAGGATCAGGATCACAGCAATGCAACACACTGACTCAAATTAAGTCCGATATGATATCAGTGTTACAATAGAGATATTGACACCTAGGCATTGCCGTGGCCAACCGGTAGGGCACTCACTCGTCTGCCATGCAGCCGACCTGGGTTCGATTCCCCGCCCGGATCATTTGCCGACCCCTCCCCGTCTCTCTCTCCATTCGTCTCCTGTCCACCTCTCAAACTGTCCTGTCAAATAAAGTGGTAAAAGACNAAAAAAAATCTTTTAAAAAAGGAGATATTGACATCTGTAGCCCTGAGCAAAATAAGCTTTTTGGTAAGTGTTGAGCAACATTGCAAATGTGACGGCAAGCCACGCACTTGTCTGTTTCCTTCTCTCCTTGGCTGTGTAGACTAGAGAAGCCATTAAAGTTTGGCAGAAGTGGTGTTTTTGTAGTCTACACGCCCCACATGAGATTGTGAGAAAAGAGTTGAAGCTGAAAGTTAAGAACTGAGTGCTGATATAGGTGCTGAGAGATGTCCCACTCCTCCCTACTTTACATAATCAAACTCCCTTCATCCAGATAGATCCATTACAATGTGGAAAACAGATTCAAACTGAACCTGAAGATGCTGAGGATTGAACCCAGGATCTCATACATGCAAAGCATGCGCTCTACCTCTGAGCTACATCCCCTAAAGGAAGATAGCTCTAGAACGTTGTAGAATCCTGTGAGGCATCAGTGTGGGGGGCTGTGTAGAGGAAATTGGGTGATTTTTCTCAAAGGGTATGAGCTTCGGATATTGTCCCATCTCTCGACAGATTTTCTTGTGCGGCATCTCACTTTTGGCCCTCAGTTCTCAAAAGGTGCCATGGAGATGCCGGGGATTGAACCCAGGGCCTCATACATGCAAAGCATGCGCTCTACCACTGAGCTACATCCCCTCCATCTACTGGGGAAATAAAAGAGTTTCTCGACACGAGGGAAGTGTGTCACTTGTGCAACAGGCAGTCAGATACACATGTTGAAGATTGATGCCCTGTCTTTGGGTGTGCCTTTGAGATTAAAACCAGTTGCTTTTCAGAACGGAACACATTTAGCCCGTCAACACACGGTGTTATACATTTGCTGTTACCAGAATGGCAATGACCAACCTGTGTTATGTCAAAGCATTGTAGTACTATGGTACTTAGCTTTTCAATGGCTATTACAGCGTGCCACTGGAGCTACGCGTGCATTAAGGGGTTACAATATTTGCAAAAATATTGTATTCTGTTTATGCTGCAATAATAGCATAATATTGATATTCCCTAGATAAATTGTGTGCATACATCAATAGGAGACCACTCTGCTTCAATCCTCAGTGTACGTCTTTGCAATGACAGTAGACTACAAGGCATTCTATGTTATCCTGTTAAGACAGTGCCCATGTTATAAATTTGCTGTTACCAGAATGGCAATGACCAAGTCGTCTTGTAGCCTATTACTAAAGGCACTGTGCAATGCCATAGTAGTGTAGCACTGTGGTAGTTAAGCTTTTCCAATGACACTAGCCATGTTTACATTATGTTTTTAAATCCGAATTAATCATTCAGAATGAAATAGTTCTGTCGAGTTTACATTGCACTTTCATTTCATTCTGAATTGTGAAGTGTTTACATGATGTTTTCAGAGCGGAATTACTGTTTATTCAGAATTAAACTGAGTTCCTTCTGAACTATGTCTTGTGTAAACCTATGGCCTATGACAGCGTTCCACTGGTGAGAATATGCTTATGTCCGTCGAAGATCCAGGGTGATCGAAACGTTGCTGTTTTAATTTAATAAACTTTGTTTTTTGGAGCTTATTCAGAAGTGTGCAGACCTACCTTCTTCAACTGCCTTACACTTTCGTCTAGCACCTGCAACAAGTGACTTTGGATGTGCGCACCCTACCCAAAACGAACATGTGGATGTTGCCACACTGCGGTCGTTTGACTGACTGTAATAGCTGATTTTTAGAGTTTCTTTGACTCACCTTCAAGCCTGGACACCAGTGCCACAGAGACACACAGCTGCAAACATCTCACCAAGCCCACCTTCAGCATCTTCCCCTGTAGACACACACCACCACACACCATTACAAAACACACAGTAGAGAAAAAAGTAGTATGTAGAAGAGTAGAGTGCAGTAGAGATTAGAGTAGAGTTATATTAGAGTTATTTTTTCCAACAATCCTATAAACTATATCATAGGTGCCGGAAAGAGGGATGCAGTAGTGTATTTGCATCCCCACTTTCGGGCTCCCTAAATGAGGCTTTCTCAACTTTCTCAACAGTCAAATGGGTGGAGTGCAGCAGCAGTGCCATTGTAACTCATTAAGAAATGAAGAATGAAGATAAAAAATGCACCACCTTCAAACTCGTTCCGGCGACCTTGACCTGTATCACACATCATTCCAAAGCACAGTAGAAAATAGTTGTGTAGGGGGGAGTGAGATACTTTCCAAGGGAAAAGATTATACTTTTTCTTTTATGATGAATATAATCACTGTAGATATACTCACAACCCTGTATGACTCTCCTGTAGCAAAGGCAGCTCCCCAGCGTCATCAATATCGCTCCAGTCTCATCTCATGGCGCCCCTCTTCCCTGTGGTGGTGGTGGAGGACCACATGTTAGACTTGAATGTCTTCACTTTAACACAGTCTTAGCAGAGTCACCCAGTGAGCTCAATTCATCTGACCCGGAGCGATTCCCTTCCCCAAGAGTGTACGGTCGACACAGCTGTCTGCCTTAAGCTACACCTCCACACAGGGCTCCACCTTCTCCGAGTGTACATGTATACAGGGCCGCTGACAGCTTTTGCCAGGCCCGGGACAAAGTCATCTGAAAGGGCCCCCCATCCAATACATACAATGTAATGAAAACCCAAAGTTGGGCCCCTGTCTCCCTGGGCTCGGCCTGTCGGCTTTACCCAACGTCTCTCCACAGTCAGCTATAGACAAATTACAAATACTCTACTTTTGCACGTAGAGGCCAACATGTTAATGTATTTGTTTGTTTGCTTGTTTATTTGGTTGTTAATCTTTCTGCACTATGTAATTAAACAGACTGTTATTTCACTGTGAGCTTGAGCTTCCCTAGAAGGTGCACAGCTCCTTTATAGATGAGAATTGTGCAGTAACTGAGAGTTCATTGTTGTAACTGCTTTGGGGAAGAAGATGTTCATCCTATTGGTTCTGGCTGGTAATGTCTTGTAGCGTCTGCCAGAGGGCAATAGTGTGAAGAGATGGGAGCCAGGATGTGAGGGATCTTCAATGATAGGCCTACTCCTGGGCTCTACTTAAGCCCCCTGTATCGAACAACCAAGGATTTCAATTTAAGTTTGTAATGAAAACAAATGAAAAGCTATTACTAATATGTGTATAGGCCCTTGTGCCACTATATGTGCTCCCTTAAAAATAAACTCGGGCCCCGTGGTCATTTTGGTCTAAAACCGCCACTGTGTCCAATAAGCACAGTGACAGTGGGAGGGAGGCAGCTACACACAAGAGAGAAGTGTCACCATGGTGTCATCATCAGACAGTGTCATCATGAATCACGTCAACAGACGCTTCCATCATTGACTGAGTGATACAACCTGCCCATATTCACAGTCTACGTGGTGTGGGACGCACAAGAAGCATAGTGTTGCATTACGCACATCAATATTTTACAAGCATGACCTTAATGCCTCATCATCTACCGTATAACGTTTTACAAGCGTTCACCAAACCATTGCCTACAGCAGGCCTATTTAAAAAAGAAAAAATCCAATAGATTATCAACTGGCTTCAACTTCATGAAACCAACAGGTAGGCCGTCTAAAGCGTTGAAAACTAATAGGCCTACTTCATCAGTTTAAATGTACTTCAAGGCGACCGTTTCTATGCGGTAGCGCTACCCCCCGCAGAAAACATTGGTCCGAGATTTACGCACCACCAATAATGGTGAAACTATTAAAATATAGCAACCATAAACTTCAAAAACTGCATCTAAAACATCCAAGTTAGCTATAGCATTACTGCATCGAAACTGCAAAATGATATTTTATTGTTTAGGGCTTTAGGCTATTTGTTATAACAGGAAATTGAGAGGATGACACAAGGTGTTAAAAAATATATCAAAACGCTCTTGTCCAACACTGAATGACTTACCTTCCGCTTGCGCACCCACTCTCTCCAACGGGTAGACAGCAAATGAAGGCTCAGGGCGCAGGGCGGAGAACCGAACCGAGCTGATTGGACCACCCCGCTTTGCTGTGGTGGGCACGGTCGGACAACAGCTGGATGAAGCGCGGCAATGTGTACCTTTAACTAGCGCGCAAATGGCCCTCCTAGTGGACAACCAAAACAAAGTCACTATTCTACATAGATGGGTGACACAAAGCCACAAGAGCACACTGATTAAGTAGACCTAGCCTGGAAATCCTATGCTGCTTTGCACAACTGCTCAAGGACAACTAGCCATATGGATAAATGATTCTATGCAAACACATCAAATATCAAAGGCTATTGTATTTCCACTTACAATTCTAGCCTGAAGGCATAGTTCGATTTGATCCATCCTGTCCAATTATAAACTTGGCTTAGTCATATTCAATCTCATCTTTATTACAGTGTAATAGCAGGACGCATGGCACAATGATTTGGAAAAAAAATCCGGTAACACTTTCTATGAAGCCCATATCTATAGCGCATTATGAGCACATTTATAACAAATTATAATGCACATTATAATTACTTACAAAGCATTACGACTACACTGATGATGTTTCATGATGCTTTATGTTAACAGTAGTGCATAACCATGAATGTAGCTAATAATACTTTATAAATCCAAGGGTATTATGAGTGCTCATGACTGGATATAAACTACAGGCTGCCTGATGGGGCTTACAGTACACCATGATGCATTATAGATGTGCATTATACAGTGAATTATAGATGCATCCATATGAACTTCACTTTACTTAGAACACACATTGACGACTTATGATCTCACTTGAAACATTATAGCATTGTATGAGCCCTTATGACAGTTTATCATCCAGGTCTGTGCATAGAGGGGTATAGGTACTCATAATGTGCTATGTACATAATGTACCCATCAGGCAGCCTGAAGTTTATAGCCAGTCATGAGCACTCATTACACCCTTGAATTTATAAAGCATTATAAGCTAGATTCATAGTTATTCATAACTGTTAATATAAAGCATCATGAAGCATTATGAGTGTAGTCATAATACGTTGTAAGTAATTATAATGTATGTTATAATTTGTTATAAATGCGCTTATAATGTTGGCTTTAAGTAAAGTGTTACCAAAAACACTTTAACAAAACAATTTGATACCATTACACATAACATCTGTGAAGATAAAAAAAATAATCAGTCATAATGTATTATATTAATAATTGGCATAAGTGCACACAGTTTCTATAAGAGGAGAATAGAATGCCTCTTACTCACAAATGTAAACTATACATGTTCACAATGAGATTGAAAGCAACTCAGTACAGTGCAGACATTTAACAACAAACAACACTGTGAGATATTTACAGAAGGTACAGGCCTATGACAGGGAGATATTCAGCACCAGTGTTTTATCAACAATGTTATGACAACAAAGACCATAAATACAACATACAATGATAGACAAAAAAGACATTCACATTCTCACACTGTATTGGATGATATACGGACAAAATAATTAGATGGCATACAGTGGCCTGCATTTGCCAATTAGTCCACAGATTTGAAGCACTCGCTGCAAAGGCCTGGCTACCCCTGCGTTTTTAGACAAGGCCAAGAAATGACTCAGTTCAGTTGGTGGACAGACCTGGTGAGCAGACCTGGTGACAGTTAGTGTTCATCTATGTTCCAGAATCGTTTGTGTTCATACAACAACAACAACAAAAAGAAATCATTGACATAGACTGAACTCGATTGTGAGGAGAGGCCGAGGCAACGTAAGCAATGTAAAGATAACCCAACAAAGTATGGGTGTTGTGGTGTGTCCATGGCAATAGTGGTGCAAAACCACTGTGGCAAGAACAATACTTTCTGGATGTGCAAAAAGGTGTTGAAAAAGAGGGTGAAAGTGGTACTGATCCACCAGGGCCCCAGGTATGTGGGGTCTACATGGAATCAGCTTTCTATTTCTGCATGCAACATCATATAAAGGGGGTCCATTTGAGCTGGCTGAGGACAGGGCCAAAAATGTTCTTGCTAGGCCCATGGAAGCTAACATCAGGAAACAAAGGGGTCAGTTGCCCCGGGCATGGGGAGAGGGGGGGGGATTGGGTTTTCATTACATTGTATGTATTGGTTGGGGCGACCCTTTCAGAAAACTTTGCTCTGTGCTTTGCCCTGTGCAGAAGCTGTCAGCAGCCCCTCGATGAGCAGATGAGATGAAGTGTCCTTGTGGTTGTGGATCCACTGCCAGACGTTCAGTTTAGGCGTGAGATTGTCTTGGCAAGGGTTTTAACTGATGTTGCTGCCCTTGACCTATATTAGCATAGACTGCATCATCCCCTATGAGAACACACAGAGCTGTGTTTAGTAGAGTGCAGTAGACCAGAGTAGAGATACTGCATTGATCCCAAATAAATGAAGGGTTAAGTTCATTTTTATATATACAAACTACTATCTGGTAAAACTACTATGTACATGTAGGCCTCAACATATAGCTTAACATTCAGTTTCATGTTCCTGATTGGAAAGTATACAGATAAATAATAATATATACTGTCGGCCTAAGCGCTGAATTTAACAAATAGAAAGTAGGCCCACCAGTGTTTCTGCATCTGTATGTAACAACAGCCAGCACCCCAATGATAAGCACGACGGCCACCACTGGACATGCAATGACAATGACCAGGAATGAGTCACTCTTGTCCTCCGCAGTCATATCTGAGGGGAAATAATATCACAGCATGAGTTCATTACCAATGCTTAAAGCAGAGTAGACTTGGACATGGGCTCGTCATTTTTGGTTGTCCTACAAAGTCAAAGTCAATTGGGCTACTGGAGAATCGTCACGAGAACAGCAAAGAACAAAGTCAGAAATATGTTCTACTAGCCTGGTGCATCTGCCTCTCTCACTTTGTGAACTATACACAGCCTATGTTTACATTGTGTAGTTGTTGGAGTGAGTAGGCTACTTACCAGCCGTAAGATTCCCCGAAGGTGTCACTGAGCCTTTATGGAACAGCACAAAATGCAGAATTATTTTCTGTGAAGTAAATAATTCTATAAACTAAATATGGACACAGCTGAGGCAAAACATATGTAAAATTGGATTAAGACCCAATGACAACAAACTCAACTGATGTTATGATGCTGAATGTGCAGTTGAAACAGGCGTTGTTGAATGGTACCGTCCGAGAACACAATCTGACAGATGAATTCTGCAGCATCCAGGTGATCTTCAGCCTGAAATACGAGGGTCCCATTGTCTGTAACACTAAATGATCTGTCTTGTCCAAACTTTCTCCAGTTTTGTCCATATCGACGCATGGCCAGTAGTTTGTTTTTACTTCTCTGCTGAAAATTCCATTGAACATCAGTGAATTCCTTGTTGCTTTCACATGATGGGAGCATGACTGTGGTCCCCTGGAAGGCTGTGATCACATCTGAAGTGAGAAGCAACGCTGTAATGGACAGTACATTTGATTAGAAATAGTAACAAAAAAATCCAGCACTTGTATGTAGTAGCCTGGCTCTCAAGCAGACCCTTCATGGTTTTCCGCTCACCATCGCGTGAGAACCAGGTTAATGTACTAGCACTTGTCATAGAAAGGAAGGAAGTGCTGTGTTACATTGCACCCAAGTGACATGCATGGTTATTTGAAATGCACAACCACCCCTGCTCTATACTGTATGGCGGACGTGGCATTTGTGGCATGCATAGTCGAATGTGACGTGTCTCTATCACCTCGGGTACAATCAGAGGCAGTGGTGGGTAGTGGCATATGCAGATTCAGATTTAGCAGGCAATGAGAGCTTACAGTATATGACTGCATTCATTTCGGACAAAAACAGAACCATATAGGCAGTGACTAAACATTGCTCTGTAAAAGTTAAACTGCTGTAGGGTCTTTGTGTTTGTGTGCAACTCAACTGCAGCTTTGAAAGGGCATGATTTATTCATGTTTTCATATAGAGGAGGATGTGTTTTTTGTTTACATGGGGCCCCATTCAGATGATCTGAAAATGAGATATTTCCAACTAAAACAAGTAGACGCACTGGTGAAATTTCACTCGATCTATATGGCATGTTATATGTTTTATATGATGATTCATGAACATGCTGGAAGATATGAATCTACAGCTGTGATTATGTTCAGGTCATGTAAGGTGTTGTTTTGAACCTATTTCCTTCATTGGTGTCGGTGGTAAAACTCCCAGCCACACTGCCAAAGTGTGACTACACTACAAAGATCTCTTTTGAAGTCACCTATATGGTATGTTATATGTTTTATATGATGATTAGTGAAGATGCTGGAAGATATGAATCTACAGCTGTGATTATGTTCAGGTCATGTAAGGTGTTGTTTTGAACCTATTTCCTTCATTGGTGTGGGTGGTAAAACTCCCACGCACGCTGCCAAAGTGTGACTACATTACAAAGATCTCTTTTGAAGTCACCTATATGGTATGTTATGTTTTATATGATGATTTGTGAACATGCTGGAAGATATGAAACATATGATTATGTTCAGGCCATGTAAAGTGTTGTTTTGAACCAATTTCCGTCATTTGTGTGGGTGGTAAAACTGTCTCCCACACTGCCAAAGTGTGACTACTTTGTAGTTTGTAGTCTACAGTTCTCTTTTGAAGTCACCTATTCTTTTTTTTTAAATGAGCCCATCTTAACACCTGCTCTTTCCTCCATTTGTTTGTCACCAAACGTGAACCACATATCGTCTGCCTGAAATGCCCCTGAAAGTTACCATAAATATGACTCACACCCATGCAAAGCTTTACGTTCAATCCAGGTTATTCACAGTATAATCGTATTTTCATCTCTTTGAGGTGTGTGTGTGTGTGTGTGTGTGTGTGTGTGTGTGTGTGTGCGTGTGTGTCTAAGTCACAGATTATTACTTGGTCATTACACCTTTGGTGACAACAAGGATATAGGTTATAGGTTATAGGGTAGGCTCTGCGCAAAGAGGTTAAACAAATATTAACACTTGGTCATTACACTTTTGGCGACAACAAGGTTATAGCAGAGGCTCTGTGCAAAGAGGTTAAATCACAGATTAAAACTTGGTCATAACACTTTTGTGACAGTAAGGTACTAACAGAGGCTCTGTGGAAAGAGGTTAAATCACAGATTAAGAGTTGGTCATTACAATTTTGGTGACAGTATAATTAAAACAGGCTCTGTGGAAAGAGGTTAAATCACAGATTAAGACTTGGTCATAACACTTTTGGTGACAGTAAGGTAATAACAGAGGCTCTGTGCAAAGAGGTTAAACAGAGAGACTCACCAGGCATGAGAAGCACCTGCAGAGTCAGTAGCGTGCGAACAGGACGCCATCCCATCCTCAACACAAAGGAACAGAGACACAGTGAAGCAGTCAGTCTGCTCTGTGATGTGTCGAGTCAGAGTCACAGCAAGGTGGACATTTTCTAGGCGTTACCTTACCACCGTTTTTGCTCACAGTCACCTCTGTGCGCTGTGGATGGTTCTACAGTAGCCTTTTGTACTACTGCGGTTTGTAAAATTAGGTCTCTGTCTCTTACGCTTTCTGGGAAGTTCACTACTACAGTACTCACAGTCACTGAGAAACCACAGTATTTATAGGTTCATGCGTTCAGTAGCAAACTTCCCCCACCCTCCCACCCACGCCACCCTCTCACCCATTTTCACACCAGCTGATATTGAACATATTTAGTACTGTTACGGAAATTAGTCACTTAGTGTTTTGAGCCCTGGTCAGTGAAGGATACCGAATATGTAGCCTACACTGATCTTTAAGATTACTTTGGTCTTTATGATGGAATTGCTGTTATGGTAGCATTTTGATTGGATCATGAATGTTTTCAAATGTATTTGATGGGAAAAAATGCTTTTATGCAATATAGTATAACATAAATAAAATATAGGCCTACAAAAGAGTGCACATCAAAAAATATGTACAGCACATATCAAATTTCACAAGACTAGAAAATAGCAATTTGCACAACATACAAGGCCCAGTGTTTCAGTGACTGGTGTGTGTAATGCAGTGACCAGGAAATTGAAAAAAGCCAAAGGCGAGACATCCTGCAGAATGTGTAAAAACAAAGTGCAAAGGACACACACACACACACACACACACACACACACACACACACACACACACACACACACACACACACACACACACACACACACACACACACACACACACACACACACACACACACACACACACACTACATCCTGAACTTCAGAGATTAACATCTCTTCAGTAGACAGAACTGAAAAACACTTTTTAGATAAAAAGATGAGACGTTTTAAAGCCCCAAAAGGTCCATACCAGTTGTCCAAATACATTTAACCTACCATGACCTGGATGTATGCCAATCTCCACAGATAAAGCATACAGTTAGCCTGGTTTGAAATGATTGGACAGCTCTCACCCAATCGCCGACAGTTAGCCTACTCATCAACAACATAGCGCAGGCATGTACATCATCGTCACGAGCGGCCTCCCCCATTCGCCTCCACCAACCTGTCTCTTCGCTTATTGGCTGTTTTCTAGGGAAGGTTGGCCGGCAAGATCCAGCGGGCCAACAATGCTCCACAGAAAACAGTAACCAGACTATGTACGGAGCCAATCTTTTGGTGCTAGTGCGTAAGATGCCGCGTGAGGCTACTAGGCATACAGTAGGCAGCCCACTGAAAATAGCAATACAAAGCCTATCAGCCGACTGACAGTGTTGCCAGATTGGGTTGTTTCCCGCCCAATTGGGCTGCTTAGGATGGCATGTGCAGGTAAAAATGGCATTTAGCAGAAAAACCCGCCCAATTTTTGCCATAGAAATCAATAGAATTGGGCGGGAGCATTTTTTGGGCTGGAAATCATAAGCCTCATCTGGCAACCCTGCCCACTGAAACTTGCGCCTCTATTGCCTGTAGGGCTATCCTACACTATAGACAGAAAATTGGTCATTGCTGTGGTGGGTACCTGATTTTCTTTGCTCTCATGGTTACACCACCAATACAATTAAGAGCTTATATAGAGGGAGTGTACTCTTTATGATCACGTTATGTTATGATCATGTGCACTCCAGCTACACAAAAACCCAAATCACACATCCAATGAAAACAAAGAAAATTTAAAAACATTGCTCTAAAATTACAGGCAATGATTGATTTAAATCCAGTTGAAAATCTTGGCGGGATGTGAAATCTGTCATTAGGAGAAAGAATCCTGTACCTGTTCAAGATGATGAGTATTGAAATGGAAATTGAGTTGGGGGAAATTCCACCAGACAAGTTCAAGACGCTTGTTGATGAATACAAACATGTTTTGAGGCAGCCATTGCCGTCTAAGCGTGTGCAACCAAATATTAAGAAGGGGTGCCAATATTTCTGTACATGCCCTATTTCTTGTTTTTCTTTGAAATTACAAAATCCATTTGGAAAAAAAATCTATTCTAAAAAAATATCTTCGGACCTCCAATTAAGAGATTCTGGTGGTAAAAGTTCTGTAGCCTGTATGTCCATTAATTTCTGGAAATATTGCACATTTTGTGAATAAAATAAAGGGGTGCCAAATGCTAACATGTGGCACTGTACAACACTGTAGATATTTACAGAAGGTATAGGCCTACAATATGACTAGCATTATTTAGCTAATTAGGGAGATTTAGCATGATTTCTTTTACCAGTGTCCCATTTTAGCCTGGAATCACATATGCTACATTCAGCCTTTTGAGATTTGAGGGGTTATTAAAAATGTGTGTATGTTATAGGTGAATGAACAATTTTTAATGCAAAATGAGGGTCCTGGCTTTTAAATGCAACTTATTTCATGTTTTTATGTCCTTCGGAGGCTGAGATATTTAAGATTTAATAGGCATAGGGCACCCTTTCCCAAAAAGGGCTTAGGCTAAAATGGGTTAATCCTTGGTGAGTTCTTCACACAGTGCCGCCCGCTAGACTGGGGGCAGATCTAGCTATTTTGGGGCACTAGGCAAAATATTAGCGTGGGACCCTCAAAAGTCTTGAAAGATGTACACAAATTGTTTTGTCTATTTTCGATTGTACAAGGGCAGGCCTACTATTTTGGTATTTACCACAACTGGTGTGACAGTTGAGGGCCAATATGAAGGGCTGATTTGGTTTTTCTCCCTGTGTGTGTTACTGTTTTTGCTATTCCTACCACTCAAGCACTGTGCTCCCCCTTGTGGAGAAGTTGCCAGTAAGAAATAAGGAAAATAACAAGTTGCTCTAGGCCTAGACCCACAATAATAGCCTATAAACCTAACACAACTAAAATGTAAATGAAAGAAAATAAGGGGTGTCTTATAATTTATAATTGAATTTACAATTTGTTTAACCCCATTACAGGCAGTGTTGCCAGATTGGGCGGGTGCCCGCCCAATTGGGCTACTTTGGATGAGCGTCTGCGGGTAAAAATGGGAAAAATTGGCCATTTGGCGTTTTTTTTGGCCGTTTTTGGCCCATAGAAGTCAATGTAATTTGTTGGATTTGGGCGGAATTTAGCGCAATTTGGCGGTTTTTGAGAAGCTTTTGGGCGGGATTTGGTCAGACACATCTGGCAACACTGATTACAGGAACAAAAAAACAGTGAATCAGTCTGTCCGCTCTAGGCCAATCTGGTGTTGAGTCAGAGCCACAGCAAGGTGAACATTTTCTAGGTGTCGCCTCTTCACCGCCACTGGTCACAGTCACCTCTGTACGCTGCTGCTGGTTGTACAGTAAGCTGGTACCACAGCGGTTTCACCAGTTTGTAGAATATAGGTCTCTTTCTCTTTTGCTTTTCTGGGAAGTGAACTAGGCCTACTACAGAGAAACCACATTATTTATAGGTTCATGTTCACCCACACATACCCCACCAGCTGAAAACGCCGCCCTCCCACCCATCCTGACACCTGATAGGCTATTAAACAGGTAATTAAACAGGTAGCACTGTAACGGAAATCACTCAGTGTTAAAGCTCAGTGGAAGATACAGAATAAATGTGCACTGAAGATTGTATTTGATTGAAAACAATGCTTTGTTATGATCTGATATGAAATAATAAATCAAATGGACCACTAAAAGAGTCCAAATCAATAAAAGATGTACAAATCAAACTTCACGGGACTAGAAAATAGCATTTGTACAAGATACAAGGCAAAGTGTTTCAATGATGTGTGCAGTGACCAGGAAATTGAAATGAGCCAAAGGTGAGACATCCTGCATAATGTGTAAAAATGAAGTGCAAAGGACACACAACACACACACACACACACACACACACACACACACACACACACACACACACACACACACACACACACACACACACACACACACACACACACACACACACACACCACAACATGGAGGCTACAGGCTACATGCAAAAATAGCACAGCTGTATCTCATCAATCACACACCTACCAACTCTTTAAACATTTACACACATGCACTTTTTCTATTCGCATAGCACACACACACACACACACACGCACGCACGCACGCACGCGCACACACACACACACACACACACACACACACACACACACACACACACACACACACACACACACACACACACACACACACACACACACACACACACACACACACACACACATCCCCACCTTAATATCTGTATAGGGCCCCTCCCATTGACGACTCCCATTGATTTACTCTCCATGGGTTGAATTAACACACTTTTTTTTCAATATTATACGTACATATCCATATTACATGTCAATGCGGCTAATTCTGTAAAAAAAAATGTAGAGACAGCGTCAATATCTGTATTCATCATGTCGTCACAGTCACAACAATTTATGAGGCGTACAGTCTGTCTGGCATACAGTTAGGCCCCTTGCTATACACTATATAGAACTATAGACCTGCAACACTACCAGACCACTAGTGGTGTCAACAATAATCGACTCGACAATGCATCGAAATGCTGGGCAGGACAATTCAATAATCGATTCAGCAAATGCCATAATGGATGCGGCCTATTTTCTCAAGTTTCAATTACTTCCGTGGGCATCAACTTTAAATTTAATGAAAGCACCTCAGAGCATTGAAAACAGCAGGACTGATACACACTGCATCCATTCGCTTTGCTACTGTGTTCCAACCTGTAGTGATTAACCAAAGTAGTGTACTTTGAAATTGAACTTTAACTTGCACTTATACATAATGCAAAGCAAATGAGAGTTGTGTATGCTTTCTCATGCATTGCATACAGTACACACAGGGCCGCTGCTAAGGTTTTGGAGACCCTAAGCATAACTGGTCAGGGGGCCCCCTCATAATTAAATAATAATAATAATAATAATAATAATAATAATAATAATAATAATAATAATAATAATAATAATTTAGGAGGCCCTAGTTCTGGGGGCAAAGTGGTTGAGGGCCTAAGCGCTCTGCTTACTCTGCTTATGCCTCGGCCCTGTGTACACATGATCAGTGTGTAGGGCTACAGTATACACGCATTAATGCTTTTTCCTAATGTGTATTTCCCTGAGGATGACATCATTGCAATGCATGGTGGGACAAATGTCACACGGGTCGGAGTATACAGAGAGAGCTATTGAACGCCACCAGGAAGTTGCATGTGGTAGTTTGTTTCCATACCAATGAGTCACCTGAGGAAGGGCCCAGAACGCCACTTCCTGGAGAGTATGTTGACTGGGTTGCTTTTCTGTTACTGCCGTTATGGACAGATATGCAAATAGAGGTGTGTGTGAGAGGAAATGTTCTTCGAAACGAAAAGAGTTTGATAAAGTAGGTGTGGCAAAGAGCTTGAAAAGATAGCTGCATGTTCTCGGAGTAATGTTGTGACAAAATTTGTCTTGTCATGTGTGCACAAATTTCCTGATTTCACAACAGCTCACCAGGCACCATTTTAGTCAACTTAACATGCACTTTTGCATGCGTGTTTGCATGCATACCGGCGTGTGTTTGCATATGTGTTTATTTGTGTTTCCATTCATGCAGGTCTACAGGTGTAGTCCGTTGCACACATAGCTATGTCCAAAAGCACACAAGTACTGAATATACAGTGTGTGTGTGTGTGTGTGTGTGTGTGTGTGTGTGTGTGTGTGTGTGTGTGTGTGAGTGTGAGTGAGTGAGTGAGTGAGTGAGTGAGTGAGTGAGTGAGTGAGTGAGTGAGAGAGTGAGTGAGTGAGTGAGTGAGTGAGTGAGTGAGTGAGTGAGTGAGTGAGTGAGTGAGTGAGTGAGTGAGTGAGAGAGCGAGAGAGAGAGAGAGAGAGAGAGAGAGAGAGAGAGAGAGAGAGAGAGAGAGAGTGAGAGAGAGAGAAAGAGAGAGAGAGAGAGAGATATAAACTTTATTACAGGCTCAGGGCCCAATAGGCAGACACACAACATATACATAGAAATAGAATGTGCAGGAAAAAGAAGAAATAATAATAATAAAAAAAAAACCAGCAATGATGCCAAAGCATATACAAACTATGTCATGACAGTCTTAAAAGGCAGCCATACCAATGTTTCCACATATATGATTGGTATCGGACAGAGCTATATCTGGCACTTGTGAGCTTCATTATAATGCAGTTTTCAGACTTATCCAAACGGCACATGAACTGAAACATTAGGTTCCTCAGGAGAGCCTGTAAAGTACATAGTCCTGAGTCACAAAATAGAGAGAGAGCATGCATTCAAGAAAGAGAATCAAGTGAGACATGAGGTGGGGGATGCTACATACAGTAGGGTGTTTGCACGCTGATGCAAACCACAGCACACAGGAAAAAAAGTGCTAAGCACAAGCTAGCCTTTGTTGTGCTCAGCCTCTCACATCACTTCTCTCTCTCCCTCCCTCTCTCTCTATCTCTCTCTCCCTCTCTCTCTCTCTCTCTCGCTCTCTCTCTCTCACACACACACACACACACTCACTCACTCATTCACTCACACACACGCACGCGCGCGCGCACACACACACACACACACACACACACACACACACACACACACACACACACACACACACACACACACACACACACACACACACACACACACACACACACACACACTGTCTGTCTCTCTCTCTCTCTCTCTCTCTCACTGCCTGGCCATGTGTCTCTCTCTTACCCCTCCTCCTTTCATCTCTCTTGCTCTCTACATTTCACCCCTCCGAAACCTGCCACACTGATCCATCTCTCCTCACACCCACCTAACCCATCTGTATCTCACCACCAGGTTGGGTAGAGAACTTTTGATTCATGTTTCAACTTTTTAAAGAAGAAACTAACTGACTATCTGACTAACTGCCTGACTGCCTGAATGATTGACTGAGAGATTTGAAACAGGAAGCTGTCATTTTTGACACCTCAACGTCTCGGGGACCCGTTGCTATAGCTATAGTCTAGCTGCCTGGTGGTGACAAACCCAAGAGAGAGTGTGACCTCTGGTTGGTGGAAGCGTTCTGACTCTCGCCAGCCGCTGACCACTGGATTATGGGAAACTTGGCTTGTGCTTTGGGACGACGGTAAGAGCTACCACATCTTCTTCTCACTTCTTCTGTTTGTATGTGGAAATGACCAGTTGTTGTTGTTGTGCTGTTGCTGTTTACCTCTTTGCTGCTATAGTATTACTGTGTCCTTTTCAGGGTACCAGGAGTAAGTTTAACTTTTTTCCAAATGAAATAGGCTCTTCTTATATGAGAGATGAATTTGTATAGGTAGAGTGCAATCCCAACAATCTGTCATTCAGAAATGTGTCCAAATAGCAAGCAAATCTTTTGCATTAAATCACACGGAGCTGACACTTTTACCCAAAGTAAGCGACTTACAGATATTTACAGGGTTTTGGTTGCAGTCCCAGGAGCAGTGCGGGGTTAGGTACCTTGCTGATGGAGTACAGCAGGGAGGGGAAGGGTGGAACTTGAACCTGCAACCCGCTGATCTAAAGTGCATCTTCTCAACCGTTAAGCCATAGCTGCCAACAATAATATTTAAATATTGTTGTGTTTACTGTTTATGTCATCCGTTATGATTACAATGTAAACTCAACATGACATTATTCTCACACATCGCCGTTATGGAAACTTTTTCATTGAGGTGTGTGCAAGTGAGCACCACCCAGCAGAGTTGGGCAAGACCCTTTAACGGTGGCTAACCACACACGCACACACGCACGCACGCACGCACGCACACACACACACACACACAGACAATGGGTGTGTCATCTTGCAGAAATATCAGTAACTGTAGATCTTGCCCTGCCTGTACTTCTCGTGTTCCAGGTGATTATTAGGAGTGTGGAGTATTAGGAATAGCATGAAACTATTTCAGCAAGGCATGTGAAACCCATGCCCACACTGCAAAGCATTACAGCCAGTTAAACGTAAAAAAGCAAGTTGCCTTGCTGCCTTATATTTGTAAGTTAACTCAACTTGAGAAAGCCTCAAGTTCAAGTTAAGCCTCACGATGTGTTAAGGCAGCAGGGCAATCTACTGTTTTACGTTTTACTGACTTGTAATATTTTACAGTGCAGTGCCCAAAGTTGACACACGGAGTCAGTTTATTTGTTGAGATAATTTCAAAGGAATACTACAATAAGCCCCAAAAAAACCATCATTACTATTGTATATTGAAATGCGAATTGAACTCGGAATTTGTGTCAGAGAAATTATGAGTGGGCGGCAGGTCAGTGTTAGAGCACATACTGGTACAAGTCTCCACTCATATAAAACAGACATATAAAAGTAGATACCATATACTGACAGGAATTAAAGGAGAACTTGTGCAAATTCTAATATGCTGTTGTATTGCTCACGCTACCTTTGACTTGTCAGTACCCGGTGATGCTGCATTTTTCGGCTCAGCCCTTTCCGAGATCTGAGCTATTCTAATGGGAGCAGACTTTATTTACATTAAAAAAAACTTCTTGAAGGAATAGGTCGGTATTTTGCATTTGGGGCCTTAATTATGGTGTATCATACACTGAGCTACCCACCTGTGTCACTTTTGTTTGATTTGACATTTTGGGTTTGCGCGATATCCACAAACCACTATACAACGGGAGTCAGAGGGGCACGGATATTAAATCCGTCCTACACGCATAAACAGTATTTTCTTATTTTGTTTAAGATGATACAATTACGTTGCCGTCTTATTTCAAACTTTAAATCTCCCGCGTTGCCTGAACAAATTAAAAATCTGTATCAGAACGGAGGTGCTACGTCAAATGCAAAATACTGACCTATTCCTTTAACATAGGCCTAGTATTATCCCAAAAGGTATCGCTGTTTGCTAGTTGTCTGCTGATGCTGCATAACCTTTTGGATGTTATTGGGAATAAATCAAGATGTTTTTTTGAAATGTAAACATACTCTGCCCCCATTACAATGACCAGGATCTCGGAAAAGGCTGAAGAAAAAAAAAATCTCAGGTACTGACAAGTCCAGGGTAGTGTGAGCATTACAACCGCATGTCGAAATTGGCAGAAGTTATCTTTCAATTTTTGTGAAAAGTGCTTAGCTTTAAGTATTACATATGAGCATACATAATTGCAGTCCATTTTTGAATAAATATCATTGACATTGTTTCTTATTCTTCTCATTTTCAGAAAAAAGAGATCAGACACCAGGTGTGATTCAAATGGTAAGTTGTTCCGTCATTTACCCTTACCAAATAGCAAACCAGACTAAGTAGCTATGAATACCAGTGTAGTTTTGTATTCTAAATTGACCTCCTAATAATTAGCATGAACATGCTCAATATGCGTTTCAGTGCCATCAGTCGCTACACAAAACGGGGACTAGATGGGGACTGGCAGGGCCGGCCCAAGCCTTTATGGGGCTCTAAGCAAAATTTCATCCGGGGCCCCCATACCACCACCTACTCAGCCTCAGATGCTTCATAAGCTTCATTTACTTATACAAGAAAGGGGTAAGCTAAGGATGTAGGCTGCCTGTAGATCATGTTCCCATCATGTACTGCACTTCTAGGTGCAAAATTTATCTCAAAGGAGTGTTCTGGTCCGTTTCAAAACTATTACTCTTCGTTATATTCTGCATTTCTTGTAGGGTTTTACAACTGAAAGAGGTACATAAATAATGTTGTACAGTCATTGAGGTGTCCCCCTTTATACTGTATAATGGCTCCTGTTTCCATTGTGGTACACGAGAAAGAAATATATGACTAGGGAAAATGGTGAATAGTTCATTTCTTCCTGGACCTTTGCTGTTCAGGGGGGAGCCCTGGTGGTGTGGGGGCCCTAAGCCATCGCATAGTTTGCTTATGCCTTGGGCCGGCCCTGGGGACTGGGTCAGCCTTGTTTTCCCTCAGGAGACCAATGTATTAAGATACACACAAGATTTACACTGCCAAGTTACTATAGGCACCATGAAGAATTGAACTAAATATTGTGATATGGCTACTTAAGTTTGAATTGAAGTGTTTTTTAAGTGTGTTTTTGCTTTTACAAGACAGTAAATACTGTGTTTTCATCTTCAAGTTCAAGTGCAAAAATACACTCATATTTCTCCATCTCTTTCTCTTGATCTCCCCCAGATTACATAGACGTCGACACAGCAAACGGAGATAGTCCTACGGTGAGTACAGTCGATAGCCCAGTGAGTACAGTAGTACCCTTTGAGTGCAGATGGGCTAGTCGACGGGCCTATTCCTTCTTTACATAAAACACTGAACTACATATAAACAGCAATGACAGGCCATTAGGTCTACTGAGAGTTTTAAGTGACATACCGAGACTTGGTCATTACCATTTTGGTGACAAATAGAGGCTTTGTTCAAAGGCGTTAATGTCTGGAGTGCTACATAGTAGACATAGCTGTGTCATGCTCTCAGGGGTGTCTATCTCGAATACAGATTATAGGCTCGTTCATGATTGTGCACCCAGATGCAGTTTGCGCAGCATACATGCACAATGTGAAATTCTAACCAGAATGCATTGAAATGGCAAAATGTGCATGCGCACTGTGCAGACTGCTCAGAAATGTGCCGTTGTGATCGAGCCCTGTAACCAACCCTGCCACCAGCTAACTCAATTGAGCCCTTAGATCAGGTCTTCAGTGAAGTCACAGCTGTTAGACAGAAAATGTGACAGGCCTTGTACTTTCTGAACCCAAGACTGACATCTCCCAGGACATGGGTTTTAATGATTAGCATCAATAGGCAGCAGCATACACAGACACGCCAATGTATCCACTCAAACGTTTTTCCAAAGCAGTTGTGATTAGTGCTGATATACCATGTGTGTGTTCACATAATTCTATGGGGTATTTTACACATTTCTAATGCTTATGTCTTTGTGAGTGTTTCAGTTTACTAATTAGTTTTACAGTCTAATCTTCTTGACGTGTTTTGAGGTCGGGGAGAGGACACAGGAAACCACTTTCGAGCCTGAGGCCTACTAAACTCTTTCACTTTGTGAAAAGATCTGGCTGTACACTAACCTACTTAAAACATTTTGAAGAGTTCAGATGCAAAACCCCCTAAGTGCCTTTTCAGAAAATAATCTTAATTAATTTTTTATTTAATACAAAGCTACCAAAATTGCCTATTTTTAATTTTATTTATGTAATATAACTATTTATATGTATTATCAAGTACATGAATGTAAACCAAACCAACAACTGGGTTCTCTAAAAATATAGAAGTGCAGGTCTTCAGAAATGGAGTTAGGAGGTTTTGCATCTGAACTCTTCAAATACTTTCCGTTACTGCTGGCTGCACATGTGTTTTCTTTGGTTTTAGTGTTGTTGTCGATCCCTATAAGCTCTATGTACTTCTACTGTATGTAGTAGTTATATATAGTGCCGTGACGGTTACGTTTAGGGATGGCGTCAAGGCAGCCTGGCCTTATGTGTCATGGTGTATCGTCGTATACTGAGGACTGGTCATAGATACTCGTTTGGCGTCATACTGATGTGTTGAGTGTGAAATGTGGTTGTCCTACACCTGACTGAGCAAATAGCCTGCCTTTTAGCTCACTCTATAGCAAATCTGCCTCAATACACTGCTTACTGCGAGGCTGCAGGTGCAAGATTAGGTCTGCACTGCACTGTACAACAGTAAGAGCTTGGTTGGCCTAAATTCTTATATTCAGGCCAAAGTGTGGGATATATGGTGTTAACATACTGTTCAACAGGGGTCTGATCACTGTGGAAACTACTTTTCGGAGAAGTCTTGTCATCTTTCATGACACATTTCTCACGATTTTTTCTTTACTTGAACTTTATGAAAGAAAACCATTTCCGTGTAAAACTTTTCTGTGTGAAACTTATCTAGTATCTTGGAAGAGACGAGGTGCTGTTTGTGGGACCACTTCTGCCTTTGTGACATTACTGTGTGGGCAGATTGTGGTTGTGTGGATCTGTTGGTTTATGGCGTTATCTGTAGTTGTTTGTCTCATCTCACCTAAACATTGTTCCTCTTAATAAGTCAAACTGATAACATTGTATCATCTTCCTACATAGTCCTCCTTCTGCATGTTGTTTTGTTCCCTGGTTCACAGTCACCTCTCTCAACGCCTCTGCAGGTTTCCTATGAAGTGTAGATGTGCCCTCAAAAGGGTCTCTTACTCTCTTCCCATTACAAAACATGAATTTGTATATATATATGAAGAGTTCAGATGCAAAACCCCCTAAGTGCCTTTTCAGAAAATAATCTTAATTAATTTTTATTTAATACAAAGCTATCAAAATTGCCTATTTTTTATTTTATTTATGTAATATAACTATTTATATGTATTATCAAGTACATGAATGTAAACCAAACCAAAAACTGGGTTCTCTAAAAATATAGAGTGTGTGTTGGAATGTGAATGGAGTTAGGGGGTTTTGCATCTGAACTATACATATATATATGCCTACATGTGTGTGTGCCTGATGATGGTATTAGTTGTATATCCCTGATGCCAGAATGGCTAGACCAACTGGTTCACTAGTGGCAAGTTCAAGACAACTGCTGGAAGAAACCCGAATGACTCTTTAATATGCCTGACCGCTCTTGAGAGTGACCAGAGCATCTGGCTTTGTGATGTGCATTAATATAGTATTGGGTGGTAATGCTTTAATGATGATAGAACTCATATTAGTACTCAATAATAGGCCTACATAGTAAAAAAGGAGCTTGCACTGATGATTGTGTGGAGATGCATGCTACATGCGGAAATGTTGAAGGAGGTGAGAGAGAGAATAGAGAGAGAGAGAGAGAGAGAGAGAGAGAGAGAGAGAGAGAGAGAGAGAGAGAGAGAGAGAGAGAGATAGAGCTTGTGGTCTTGTGGTTTGAGCTATTCTAATTGCAAGCTGGTTGCTTCACTGAAAGCACCGCTGCGGACTGATTTTCAAAAAGATTAAACCATCCGTATCTTCCTGGACTGCAGTCATTTTATGATAATTTACATAATGTCTTTTGCCAGCCCTTTGTATGAGTTGTTGTCCATTTTCATCAAGCTAGGATGAATGGCATGATTCACATTTGCATTATGTCACTAATCATCAATTGCACTGGAGACATTTAACACTCAAAACTCAACACACATACGTATGTACCATTGGCGGAACAATTTCCCTCAGGGCCCCAGGGCAAGACACTTAATAGGGCCCTCCATACGGCTTGCTATGGTCAGAATAGGGCCCCCAAGATCAATACATGAGGGCCCTAGGCCCCGGGGCAAATGCACTGCTCGCCCTTCCTATATCTCCGCCCCTGATATGTATGTCTTTTGTATTTGTTGCCCTCCATGATCTAGGGCTAGTTGAGTAATGGGCTGCATCAAAATGACACAGGTAATTGGGTTGCGAGACGATTCGTCGAATAAATTCTTGAGAGGGGATCATTAGTATAAACCTTGGGACCATTCGTATAAGGCATGGGGCGTTTCGTAGAGTACCTGAGGACGTTTCGTAGAAGACCTAAAGACGTTCCGTTCAATCCATGCAGACCTTTCGTGCAACTGGGCAGACGTTTAGTTCAGTCTGCCTATTTTATTATCATTTTTATATTTTATTAAACGTGTGTGGGTAATTGGAGTGTTTCTGGGTCTTCACCTCATTCCCTTGGTGCTCATCAGTGTAGGAGCTCTCAAACTTGGTCCAGGTATACAAATGCTGAGGCACTCTCAAGGTTGCTATGCCACGCCCTGAAGAAGGCCATAAGGGCCGAAACGCATAGGCATTGTAGCCAAATAAAAAAAGTAAAAATTGCAAACTTGAGTGGCTCAGTATTTGTCTACCTGGACCAAGTTTGAGAGCTACCAGTAGCTTGTTATCCCGTTAAGACGCGGCTGTCATGATCCGGCTCTCTGTTTTGTTTTGGACTCGCTGTTTCCCTGTGTTTACCCCCTGTGTTGCTCCCCATGTGCTTTTGTTTGTGTTTTTGCCCTGTCATTTCCCCGGTCAATGTGACCTCGTGTTTACTTGTTTAGTTCCTGGCCCCGCCCATCGTTTGTCTCACCTGTCCCCATTATCCCAGTTTACCTAATGATTCCCGGCTGTCTTAGATTCCCAGCTCTTGTGTGTTAACCGCCCTGTTTAGTCCCTCTGATTGTAGTCACCTGTCCGTTGTCTGTCTCTCGTTGCCATTGTCAGTGTTTTCATGTCTCCAGTTTCTGTTCCATTGTTTTCACCTGTGTTTTGATTGCCTTACTTGTTCCCTCCTGTGCATCTCATTCCTGTCATTGATTTCACCTGGTTCTGTAGCTTGGTTCACTTGTCTTGCTGTTGTTCCCACCTGTGCCTCATGTCGTTAGTTCTCGTTGTCTCCTGATTTGTTCCCTGTGTGTTAATTGTTTTCAGTGTATTTAAGACCTCATGTTTCTCTTTGTCCTTGCTGAGTCATTGTCATTGCGTGCCGTAAGTAAAACTCTCAAGTCCAGTCATTTTCTGAACCTTTGTCCTAGTCTTGTTTTATCTATGTGCTAAGAGTTTTGATCCCTCGTGATCTTTTGTTTTGGGTGCTATTTTGAGTTTGTTTGAATTAAAATCCCGGAAACATCCACCTCGTGTCTGTGCTGCATCTGGGCTCCAACCTCAATTTCTGACAGCGGCGTTATAAATATGCCGTTACCAGAAAGGCAATGACCAAGTCATAGTGCATTACTAAAGGCTCCGTGTTATGTCTTAGTATTGTAGTACTATCGTAGTTAACTTTCAATGTCTATCACAGTGTGCGCTGAAGGTGCATTAGGCGTGCATTAAGGTGCTACCATAGCCCCAACCCAAACCCTATCCCTCACCCTTGGCTCAGGTGTGGTTTGTAGCTTACTGTAGCTCAATGGATAGGCCAGTGTTGCTGTGAAGGTCACCGATGCTAAGACAGGACTAGTGTTAGAACATTTCACAACTGGTCTCACAACCTCTTAGTGCAGAGCCACTGTTTACAACCATACTGTCACCAACTAACATCACCAGTGCTCCTTTCGGTAAGGCTCTCAGTAATGTCATAGCCAAGTTATGATGTAGTTGAGTTTTTCAGCACACATTGAGTCAAATCGCCATCTCCACTAAAGCCCTATGTGAGAGCTAGTGTGTCAGAACATTTAACCACCTTCTTTAAAGGTGCACTGTGTAAGATTTTTAGTTGTTTATTTCCAGAATTCATGTTACCCATTCACTAATGTTATCTTTTTCATGAATACTTACCACCACCATCAAATTCTAAGTACTCAATATGACTGGGAAAATTGCACTTTTCATGAAAAAAGGGATCTTCTCCATGGTCTGTCAGAAATAGACCTTTTTAGCTACAAAATGACTGTATTTCGGCCATATTAAATACAGTATAAGTTTATTACTTTGTAAATATTCATGAAAAGATCAAATTTGGCAATAGGCAACCCAGTTTCAATGAGCCGCATAGTTGCAGTACCCAATCTCGCCACATTCTGCACAGTGCACCTTTAAGTCGTTAAAGGGGCAAAATGGCTCAGTGGTGTAGTGCAGTGTTTCTCAACTTTTTTAGGCGAGGCACCCTCTCAACTCATGAAACATTTCAAGGCACCCCAAACCAACAAGCTGTAACATGGCATCGCATCCGATACCACACCAGCTTAGAAAAGTAACACATTTGGAGACGTCACACGACAAAGTTGCAGCTGACTGGGGCGACCTATATTTACTATATTATGCGTAAATGGCAGCTGAATGATTCCACTGACTAACATTAACTTATCAATTTAGACAAATATGTATCATATTACAGAATTTATTTATCAGCCATGTTTCCACGGCACCCCAGAGAGGGGCCCACGGCACCCCAGGGTCCCCCGGCACCCCTGTTGAGAAACACTGGTCTAGTGTGCCATACTGTACCATTACGGCACCACCTCTTAATAATTTCTCTCCTTCTTCAAAGCAGACAGAGGCCCAGCCGACAGAGGACGTCCTGTACGCCACGATCGATCATGGCAACAGCAGCTGCAAGAGAGGGAAAAACGAGGCAGCGAGGGCCGTGGAGGTCGATGACTGCGACTACGCCATCGTCCGAATCCCCACTAAGGGCATGGTGAAAATAAAAGAGGACGGCTCAGACGACTATGTGCTCATGGGATGAGACGGCAGTACGGTGTCCCATTAGGGTCATAAAGGATGGGTAGAAACACTGGACTGATATAATGAGCAAACATTCAGATGTATGGAGGACGTCTACTGCCGTGTCAGACACAAAGAGTTGCTCATTTAACTGATGTGGTTGGTATAATGAAAAAGTTCATGAGGACTGCAATTTTTTCTGCATCATACAAATGTTCACATACATTCACATATTTTTGTACAGTACAGCCACAGCATAAATAGCCTACTGTGAACTGTATCTTTTCACGTTCTACAACACTGCACAAGCACACACACACACACACACACACACACACACACACACACACACACACACACACACACACACACACACACACACACACACACACACACACACACACACACACACACACAGTACAAAGCGAGTACTGCACGGGACATACTGAGAGTGTGTAACTGCTGTTCACACGTACCGGAACTCACACGTACCGGTTGCACACATGTACGTGTGTATGCGCACATATTTTTTGCTCTGTTAAACTGAGATCTGAATGTATATGATTCAACATTGTCCATTTCGTAATGTGAAGAAAATATGTAGGTAATTTGTATGCTGTTGATTGCTTGTTATTCTTCTTACATTTGTTTATGTCTCTTTTATTAACGGCTTGCATTTGTTTTCCATATGGATGTACAATATTTTTGTGAATGTGTGTTCACACAAGTGCCTAATATGAGTGATGATTTGATGTAACCAAATAAATGTTAGGACGTGGTCCAGGAAGACAGATGCTGAGGCACTCAAGGTTGCAATTGCCTACACGTTTCGGCCCTTATGGCGGATATGCCCTGAAGAAGGCCATATGGGCCGAAACGCGTAGGCACTGTAGCCAAATAAAAAAGTAAAAAAATTGCAACCTTGAGTGCCTCAGCTTCTGTCTTTCTGGACCAAATTTGAGAGCCCCTACACTGATGAGCACTAAGGAAAAAAGGTGAAGACCCAGAAGCACTCCAATTACCTGCTTGTGTTTGAAATGTTAGGACGTAATGGCATGCCAACACCAAACCATAGATGAATTATCGTTTTGCTGTTGTTTTCAATGAAAATGACACAGTATATTTGTACAGTAGCTTTTATTCAAGCTTTTGGAAAAATACATTTATGCATGTACTGTATAGCAGTTGACCTCTAGCCTGTGTGAAAGCTGACTGTTGAAAAGAAAAGAAAGGTCCGCAACACTGTTAAATGCTCCATTCAAATGTGTTGCGGGTCTTTCTTTTCTTTTCAGTTATCTTATGTTTGGTCCAGCACCTCTGCCGCTGATGTGCGCGCATTCATTGACTTTCTAAAGCTGACTGTTGACTCTGTCAAACAGTCTGACGAAAGCTAAGAGGGATCCGTCTTACTGGAGGGTGGGAGATGGTCTGAGAATACTCTGCCATTTAAATCCATTAGAGTTCCGAATTCAAATTGTGCTTTATTAGCAAGACTGCTACGACCATAGTATTGCAAAAGTGTACAAATATGAAGACAAAAGTGTGAATAGTGTTTCCTTAACCAATCAGTAACGGACTCCGCGGCTGAGTTCTGCATCACCACTCTCAACTGTTGGCTGATTGGCAGAACAGTGAGCGAACCGAGCTAGGTGGGTTTCGCCAGACTATGAGCGGAGCTAAAATCTTTGGGTGGAAGTACATAGGATGGCATCACCAGGCTAGTTGACCTCTATTATTACTGCAAAAGTCTATAACTGCAGTTTTTATATGACTGTCACTTCATGTTAAGTCATGTCTAATGCACCCATTGTCAAAAGTATGGAAAAATCATTGAGGATATTTTGGGATCCTTATTTTCCTTTTACTTTTTCTTTGAAGATACATGTATGTGCAGAGTGTAGTTATGATGACAGAAGAGAATATAATGACAGACAGCATGGTTATTATAAGTTTCAGTTCAGCAGCCCGCGGTTCTGTGAAAGGAGTAAAAAAGTAGGGTCTATCAGATGAGTCACATGACGAATCACAGTCATTACGCATACGTTTTTATCTTTAATTTTTGAAATGTAAATAATGTTAGGTGTATCTACCTTATCATGGTATAGCACAGGGGTGGGCAATTATTTTGGCCCAAGGGCCGCATCGGGTTTAGAAAGTTGACCAAAGGGCCGGATGTAGTAGGCAACTTGCCCATGCCAATAATAAAAAATGGTGTACGCCAACATAATTAACCATTGTCAGTTATACCATTCCTACTGATTGTATCTAGATGTAGACTTAGTAATCTTAGGTTTCCAAGACCCTTGTTTTAGGTAGCCAATATAAGAATGAATGACCATATGAATATGCATTTTTTTTCTTGGAAAGTCTCTGAGGGCCGCATGAAATGGCTGAGCGGGCCGCATGTGGCCCCCGGGCCTGAGTTTGCCCACGTCTGGTGTAGCATATAAATAATAAAATACAATATTTTTTAATAACATAAAAAAGGTTATATTATTTTGTATATTATATATTAGGCCTATATTATATTATATTATATTATATTATATTATATTATATTATATTATATTATATTATATTATATTATATTATATTATATTATATTATCAACATTTGCATCATCAGCTATCACCATATTGTAAGTGCACTGTCTTACCAGCAGATGGCTCTTTAATAGTATCTATGGTAACAGACGCCTCCTGGGTCCAGGAGGGGTGATTGGCCACACAGGTCAGGTCAAGCAGGGCATCATCAGGCAGGGCAAGCCAGCTCTCTATGGTGATGGTTCCATCTGTGTTGGTGGTTGACCTCTGCCTGACCTCCAGGGAGCTCCACATCCCCTTCCACAGCAGCACTGGAGCCTTCTCTGAACTCCTCACCACAGCAGAGCAGACTGCAAACAACAGGCCTTCAACGTGCTCCAGCCTCCCGAAGAGGACAGGGTGCACTGTGGGCAAAGCAACCAGGACAGGCAATGAACGATTCAGGCCTAATTCACACAGCCTGATCTCCAAAAATTCTGTTGATTCACAACCTGATTCTGTTCTTTTTATGTATTTATATTGAATTTCAATTGCTACAGGTTTCTTACACACTTTGGTTAACATAAAAATGCCATAATGAATTATTCTCAATATGAATGATCAAACAATCATCTGTACCTCTCTTGAATCAAAGGCCCACCATATGATTGACCTCTGGTGCCCCTGTACCTCAGAAAGTGTAGAACTTACCTTTAACACCAACTGCAATGATGGCTTTGTAGGCTCCACCTCTGTATGCTGTTTCACACGTGTACATGCCCTCATCTGTCAGTGCAAATGAGGGAATGTAGAGGTAGGTCTCTCCTCCTGTGGTGTTTAGGAGCATCTTTCCCCCTGTGCAGTTGTTGTAACTCCGCTTATTGGCTCCTTCACTCATAAAACATTGGACTCCACTGGTGGTGTTTATATTCCAGATGTAGTAGAGCGCATTAGTCCATGTCACATTGTTGCAACTTAAGCTGACCTCTTTGCCAACCTCATAATATTCAGTGCGTACTTCTGGTGGGGGAAGAGACAAAAAAAAACACTTTCATTGATCTTACATGGTTTGATGTTTTGGGCACATGTAATAATATTGGAAATTTTGGTCCCAATAAGATACCTGCAGACGCAGGGAGCACTGAAGCATTTCTGTATCCAAAGGGAATCACTGAAGGAAAAAAGAGAAGGGTTAATAAATAGATACACACACATTGCTTTTATCATAAAAAATGATATCACATGATATAGGAGGGAAAATGACATGACACATTATTGTTCAAGACATCTAGTGCACTACACTGACTGGTAGTGTGATGAAACGGTGTACACACTGTGTATTAACTCCAAAAGTACTTTATTTCATTTATTTCAACATACGACAACGTTTTTTTGGAGTCAATACACAGTGTGCAGACCGCTTCATCACACTACCTACTACCTTTTGTCTTGCACCTGGACAACTACTTGTGGATGTGCGCACCCTACCTCCAAACACTACACTGACTGGACCTCTTTAAAGACACAAGGGTTTTTTTTTATCAGAAAGCAGTGACACGCACGTTGTGATAAAACAATAACTGATACAAAAAAGAGTAACAGCTAAGAATGTCTTGTGTGCATAAGCTGTAAATTCTGGAGTTTGTGGATAAGCTTCAACACTGAAGATTGTTAACTCACAAGACAAAAACAAATATGTTTAATAGAAAATAACAAACCTGCTGCGCAGCTTGAAGAAGACATGCAAATCCAGAAAGAAAGAGTTTGAATGAGGCACCAAGCATCCATGTGTCTAGTTTAATGGATCTCACTTTTGTCTTCAGCGGGTCTCTGTTTCTTCTCTGGGGGTCCAGAGGTCTACTCAGCCATCCAGTCTGAGATTTACATAACACTTACAATCCAAAATGAAAGTGGTCTATTAAAACTATCCACTTCAATTGGACATGACCCACATCAATTTAATACCATTTAAAAACATTTAAGACCATACAGTCGACCTTTACGCGTATAACATTTGCAACGTGCATTTCTGAATATGCCAAAGCAAAGTGACTCACACTTTAGCACCCCTGACATCCTGTCTTTCTATTTCTTGTCAACAGGAACCTGTTGTCACCCACCTTAGGGATGTGTGCAGCCTGCAGCAGCCGGCTGCCAAAACGCAGCGCGGTAAACCAGACAATCTTCCTGTGTTGATACAGACGTAGACATACTGCTACCCTGATGTTGTGCTATACACCACACCTGCAATCAGAGGAATCCAAAAACACAGACATCTGTCAATGTGGACACCAAATAACTTTGAATATGAGTTTCCACGGGTCTACAACAACGCCAAACCTTACGAAATAGGCTAGCACCCATGTAGTGATGTAGCAGCCAGTATGTTCTATATTTTATGAAGTGATGAAGAAGGGATTCTAAGGCACTCTTCTTATCCAAAATTATAAAAAGGCTTTATTCAAGCATGGCTTTAGGTTAAAAACACGAACAGGGCAGCGACCCACCGGTAGCCTTCCTCCTACCCTCAAGAAGGCTCTGCGCCACAACACATGGGTTTCTGCCTTGATCATGTTTTTTACCTAAAATAGTTTGAATAAAAGATCTATATTTCATGTTTGTTCCACTGTAATTAAAGATACAGTACCTTCCTCATCTGATGGGTCTATGCCCATCATTGAAAGACTGTACCATGTGGGGAAACACAGCAGCAAATGACCTGTTTATTAGGCCTACATTTACATATGAACACACACACACACACACACACACACACACACACACACACACACACACACACACACACACACACACACACACACACACACACACACACACACACAGATACAGACACACATGCACGCATGCGCCCGCGCGCGCACACACACACACACACACACACACACACACACACACACACACACACACACACACACACACACACACACACACACACACACACAGCACACACACACACACACACACACACACACACACACACACACACACACCACAACATGACGGCTACAGGCTACATGCAAAAATAGCACAGCTATATCTCATCACTCATCAATCACACACCTACCAACTCTTTCAACATTTACACACATCCACGTTTAGGCCTCTATATTTGCATAACTATCCAAACAGCAGCCCAGTCAACAGACACTCCAGGAAGTGGTCATGGGCCCATCTTCAGGTGTCTAAGCAACATACTATCCCCAACAACTTCCCCCTCAGGTAGTGGTCTACAATAACACTCTGTACTTTATGCTGCACTCCAACCAGAGTGCCATATTATGAAAGGAGAGCAAAGGCGTCATAAAGACTTTCCATTTGCGACAGTGTATGTGCAAATATAAGGCAAATAGCCTACTGACCCTGGGCTAACCCCATGGTTCAATTTGGTCCATGGTTCAATCAGTTGTCTTACCATTGCTGCTGCTAGAATTCCAACCAAAAGAAACCGAAAGAAAACAGATCATATCACTCTGGTACTTAGGTCATTGCACTGGCTCACAGTGAGGTTCAGAATTGAGTTTGTAACTCCTCTGATAGTTAATCACTCAGTAGCCTATTCCCTAAACATGGACCTACTGCGGATACAGTCTGATAAGGCAATATCATCCCTGTTAGTTATGTCAGAGTCTCCTCTGCACGTTGTCCCAGGGCCAGTGACGTGCACAGACATTTTTTGGGGCAAGTTCCCAGGGAGGTGGGGGGCATAAGGAACTTCTGGTTGCCTTACGCTACATATTCTATTCTATTCTATTCTATTCTATTCTATTCTATTCTATTCTATTCTATTCTAGGCCTATGCTATGCTATTATATCATGTTACTGTATATTATGCCTACAATTTTAATCTTCAGGGATTTCCTTTTGATCAAACTTAGTGGGCCCTCATGAGAATTTGGATGGAGAGTTGTCTTGTCAAATTACTTATGTACTGTACTGAAAGTGAACAGGCAATTTCTATAATTTACCAGTGGAGGGCAGCAGTAAAGCATCTTCACCCTCTATAAATGGCTCTGATCTTCGCAAGGCTCATGCAACATTCTCTGCTTCCTGCTTGTGGTACTGCTGGTTCGGACTGAAGACAATCATCAGAAAGAAAGAAAGAAAGAAAGAAAGAAAGAAAGAAAGAAAGAAAGAAAGAAAGAAAGAAAGAAAGAAAGAAAGAAAGAAAGAAAGAACCCCCTACTCTTACAAAGGCTGTAGAACGGGCACTGTCTATCATGCTGTACAATATAGGCCTAAGATACGCTCAAAATGCAGTCCATGAAGGGCAACAAAGTCGATCTGTCATGAAAATTCACATGAACACCAGGAAACTGTGAGACAGCGCCTGAAACACTCATGTGTTCATGTTTGAAAGGGTGATTGCCACCACACACAAAGCAGCAAACACCCTCAGATGACCATGCTGTGTGAAGCATGCTGTCTTCTGAACCTTCATTTGATGAGAAAATCATGATTTGTTGTTGTTGTTGTTGTTGTTGATTTTACATGCTAGTGCTGAAATAGACTTGGCGAGGAAACTCTAAAACACACACACACACACACACACACACACACACACACACACACACACACACACACTTCAAGGAGGATCTGCACAAGTGTACACACACACACACACACACACACACACACACTCCCTCTCTCTCTCTCTCTCTCTCTCTCTCTCTCTCTCTCTCTCTCTCTCTCTCTCTCTCTCTCTCTCTCTCTCTCACACACACGGTAATCCCTCTTGTGTGGTTTAGGCCAACTAAAGGGATCCAAGAGACCATAAACAGGCATTAGCAGTATCCCAATGGTTATGGTTATGGTTTAAGTGCAGAATGGATCACATTGTCATCCAGATGTGATGCATGTGTAGGAGTTCAGATACACATGCAGTAAGGGTCTGTGTGCCTAAAGAGCAGTGATTAAAGATTTTTGTATTTGAACCTCCTTTTGGACCTCAGAGTATTTCTGCGACCCGGCCCCCCTATATTTTAAATGTCAACCTTTTGCATTTCTATTTGAACTTCACAGGAAAAGTGCAGTCAATTCATTCATAGAAGTGAATTAATCTAGTTTTTTTCAATGCAAAGTCCCTTCTGTCCACGTCGCGACCCCCCTGAAGTACCTTGGCACTCCTCATAGGGGTCCCCAGCCCCAGTTTGAGAACCAGTATGCATGCACACTGTCTGCACTACAATTAGAGGTGCTTAACTCGAATCTTTGAGTCATCCGGATTGATTGGATCATTCCAAGGAGGGTATCCCGATTAGACGGATCATTCAGATCACTCGGATCACTTATTTAAAATAAATACAAATAAATAATAATAATGTATTTTTTAAAACGTTTCTGCCGTTAAGTAGCTATGCGCCTCGCCTTTGTTGTCCCATTTATCAATTCATGTTGATAAATCAAAGAGTAAGACAGTTTGATCAACAAAACTCACTTTATGAATCGTCACAGTTCCTAAACTCATGCTGCGATCCGACCCACCTGGGTCTCCTCACTAAACATGCAACCACGACTCGAAGAGCCTTTGGCAGCAGTGAAACGGCATGTTCCTGATTTTGCAATAAATAATGTGTGTGTTTGTATTTAAGAAGACTAAAATTCAAATATTTGGGAGCAGAAGTCTAGCTGAGCAGGGACAGTCAGGAGTCTTTACGCTGTAACGCAGTGAGTGATAGTAGAGTCACGTCTGTAGACTATAATAAGAGTAGCCTGAGATGTAAAAGCGTTGGCAGAGCACTGTTAACATTTAGAAATGTAGACCTCAACAAAGTCAGAAGCACACACATAGGGAGTGGGGATCCGCGACTCAATTGGCCACAACAGGCAGGACGGATCAAACAGGCTCGATGAATGACGAGGCGGGAGTTGGTTCAGTTTTACTCAGTGAGTGTTTGTGACTGAACAGCATACTAGAGAGATTAGAGAATGGCTGTTGTAGTCAACTAAAGAGGATATATTCCAGTTTCACAATTTCTCTTCTGTAACTTTTCTTCTCTTCTGTAACTGCCATTTTGTTGACATATTAATGAAATGCCGTCTGACCCGCCTTTGGCGGATCAATGCACGACAGCCATCCGGTCTGTCCGGATGAGGTCTTGATCCGGCTCTCCAACCGGATCGTACGGGTTTTATATCAGCTCTAACTACAATGACTGCCACAGAAGATAGGAGCATCTCTCTGTTGTAGGTCTAATGATGACGAAACAACTTTTCCACCCAAGTGAAGCTGTGACAGTAGAAACTGTTTTGGACACTTTATCATTAAAGGAACATGAAGTAGATCAGCAGCATGGAATGTTTCATGACAACAACATTAGAACAGCAGGATCAAATCATGATAGATAAGCTTACAACAGGGTACATGCAGGCCTAGGGTGTCACATCTGATATGAAGAAAGATAGGCCAGGATTCAGTAGGAGTCCAATAACTCAAAGGACTGTCAAAACAAAAAAAATCTTTTGAAGAATAAAATCTGTCACTTTGTCTCTGTCACACATTAATTGTAGTTTGATAAAACAGGCCAGCAAATATTATTTGCTGCTCACAAAAGCCTGGTCGCCGATTATTTAACCCTTGTAAGGTGTTCGTGTTTTTGTTGCATTTGTGGCCTGCGTTATCTCTTTACCGTAATATTTTTTTTATATTTTTAATATTTTTTAAGATGTTTAGTGACTACGCCACTCTCATTTGTTAGGGTGAGAGAACCCAACCATCAAACACTTGATTTGACTTTCCCCGCAACAGGTTAGTGAATAACAAGAGATACAACTGTCATACAATTCAGAGTTCTTTTTATTTTCTTTCTTTTCGTAGTGAATCTCTTCTTTCTGAAAATATGCCTCACGGGCTCAAATATAAAAATAGAGCATATGAACATGTACCGTACCTAAAGGCACGTCATCTCAATAGACAAAATTGTGCAAATGTGCTAGTTATGAAAAGTGCTTATGGCAATTGCACGAGGGGTAGACCAAATAACAAAAATTGCACGGCAAACAAGTTAGTAAATCAAATTGTAAAAAAAAGAAAACAAACTGCCAAAAGGGCAAGATTGGTAATGGCCACCACACACACACACACAAGCCTGTTAGACACACGTCTTTGGTCTCCCCCTACAGCAAGTATAGGTTCCAAAAGGAGTCTGAGATTTAAGATACGTCTCCCAGTAATACTTCAGTGTTCATACCCTAATCATATACACAAGCTCCGTCTTGGCGGTTACTAAGTAGAAACTTACACGAGCCCCTTCGTCTCGGATGTTAGAGTGAAACTTACACAAGCCCCCTCGTCTCGGACGTCAAAGCGAAAAGGTTGCACGAATCACTCACACAATAGGACAAAACAAAAGGTTGGGAAAAGAACAGTGATGCCCCCCTTCTCTAGTGACACTGCATCAGTGTAGTCGAAGGCACCATCTCCTCCTTGAGTTTGCCCAGCTCAGCACGCCATCCCAGAACAGCAGCCGACCCCACGCCAGCCGCCGATGGACAGGGCTTTCCTGTACGATGGCTCAACCACAACGGAGGGACAGAGAGAGCGGTGTGCCCACGCTACACTCGACAGCATCAAAAACACAGCGTCTTTTTTAGCTAGCTACCACCGCAATGATTTATGCTACACACCTGAAGGAAAGGGGAGTGTCGTTACCCCGTCAGAATAAAAGTTCGGGATAACCACCGGTTACACATAGAACCACATTCACCCTCATGTTCCCTTCACTATGCTTGTGAATTTCTGTGTATGTATGTTTTTGAGAGTGAGAGATACAGAGAGAGAAAGATAATGAGACAGTTAAGAAAGAGAGTAAAGTCAATCTAAGCTTAAAAACTGAAAACGGGTCAAAATGACCCAAACACCTTACAAGGGATAAACAGAAGCAACAGCCACTACTGGCTAAGTCCCTAAGTCCCATCCAAAGGGAGTAGTCCTACCTGTACTGTGGGACGTTGTAGTATGGGGGTCCACTCCTACCTCAGCAATGGAGGAGAGTGATGCTCATTCATCCCCCCCATCATTACAATATTAACTGTGGAAGGAAAGGACTATAAGCTTGAGAGCCCGTGTAGATGGGATCGCCAGTTCCCTATTTAAGCCTACTGAAAAAGCTCAACTGCATCAATACAGCATTGATATGATATTAAAGAGAGGTTTACCTAACAGATTAACACATTCATGATTATTTCCCCCTAGAACAGTGATTCTCAAAGTGTGGTCCGGGGACCACTGGTGGTCCGCGACAGAGCTCAAGTGGTCCGTGAGGGGATTTCTACTTTTCCAAGACAAGCTAGTAGTAGGCTATATTTGTAACATTATTACAAAGCTAAGCATAGCTTAAGTCTTATTTTCATAACAAATATAAGACTGTCTTGTAATGTCAATAAAAAGAAAGGGATTTGTATCGAAATTAGCAATGTCAAATTAGCACCTGCCAACTGTCCATTCAGTTGACAGGTGGTCCCTGAACATTTTTTGGGGGACAAAGTGGTCCTCGTTCTGAAAAAGTTTGAGAAACACTGCCCTAGCCTATGGCTATTGCAGAGGTTCTGAATAAAATAAACCAACCAGATTTTCAAGACATACATTTTTAGTTTTTTTTTTTTTCAGTTTAATTGGATACTTGGCCAGTACTAAAGTTGAACTTTACCTTGTTTCTGTCATGGATCTGCATAGGCAATGCAAGGCATGTAGGCCTAGTAGTAGTAGTAGGCTAGTAATAGTAGTACTAGTAGTAGAGTATAATTTATTAATGCAGAGGGAAATTAAGGTGTCCAATAGCATACATAGGCTACATAAATATAGAAAAAAGGCACAAAGACATTACACACAACATTGCACATACTGTATATTCACCACGGTGGCGTGCACAGACATTTTGGGGGGCAGGTGCTGATGGGGGGATTGGGGGCATGTGGGATTTCCAGCTGCCTCACTAAGTTATAGATGAGAGGCTATATCATGCTGGGACATTATTGTCACATGCTTTTGATCATGAAGCATGTAGATTATCATGTCAACATGAACCAGCGTACACTGTGACAAAATAAAGGACCTTTCAAAAAGGGCATTTTTTGGGCAGGTGCTTTAGCACCACCTCATCCCTATCTGTATACATACAGATATATATATATACAATGCTATACATACATACATACATACATACATACATACATACATACATACATACATAGCCTATATTCAAAAAGTCAGATCCCCCCCCCCACACACACACACACACACACTCAGTCCCTACCCCCAAGTGTCCAAAGTGTCCAGGTGTCTCCAAAAAAAGAAAAAGAAACTAGGCCTAACTATCAAATCGAGTAGGAATACATAGCCTACGGATTATAGTAAACATGCAACGTCACTGTTCTTTGTTGTTTCCACTTCAGCAAAACACATCTTTCTGAACATCATGACAGAATTTGTTCTGCACCGAGGCTACACACGTGACGCACAGATAGGCCTGTTCTGCAGATCAGCGAGCGAGAATTCAGAGAATTTCTGTAGACGCTAGCCTATCGATGATAACTTAGAAATAGAAGATATAGATATAGAAGTGTGCCAAAGCCAGCAACCCAGCTGTTTTCATGAGTCGTGTTTTCCCATATTACTAGGCCTACATATCAAACAGAAAACCGTCACTGTGCGCAACTAAAATGCACGTGTTGCACAATGACCACTCCGGATCCTTTTATTTGTACTGTATGGAAAAATGATTGCTTGTTGAACGCAGAGGCGGCTCTCTAGTCTCAGTATTCCACTGGTCCGGAAACAGTTTGTAACACGAGAAGCCTAATTCAGCAGATAGAGCTAGACTCTCGAGTCTCGATGCTCACGAGAGGTTGATTAAACCGCCCACCTCCTTTCATTATCGTATTCCTGTTCTCGTGACATGTATGGCACGTGCAATGTACAAACCTAACGTTAATTCGGCGCAGCCTCAGTCAGTGGGTCATAATTAGTCCCGGTTTGTCATGATGATGGGAAGAGATGGGACAGTCCGTCTTCTAGAACAGCATATCTTCTCACCGCGGGCAACGGTGATAAATACCCAGAAGATGCGAGTCATATTGTCTTTGACAACTTTCACAAATTTTACTATCAGATACAAGCCGGACATCATGAACTATATAGAACTATAGGGGTGGAAAGACTTTCCATCGTGCGATTGGTCTATATGTTTAGAGGCATGGTCTTGGCAAGCCCTGCTCTCTTATAAATACAAACACATTGTTCCACACAACTACATCAGCAACTGGTTACATCTCCTCCGAGGATTTCCAGCATCACTTTGGTAAGAATCCTATTTTTCTTGCTTTAATGCCCACTGAATGATGTTGTACTTGTACTTAACCTTCTTTAAGAAATATATACTTTCTTTTATTGTTACAATAGGCTACATTAATGCTTAACTTATTGACATTAATAATGCATCAATAAAGACATTAATGTAGGGCGTAAAATTATACATTTTGCACAATTTGTCACCTTTGTTACATCTGGGAATAAAGCCCAGTGTGTTTAATAACTAATTTTAATTGTATTTTTTTTGTTTCACCTGCAGGTGTCTTACCAACCACACACATCCTCTTTCTGCATCATCATGGCTGAATGGACCGAGTGCATGAACTTTGGCATGGCCATTGCCAGAGAGGCCAGGGAGGTAGGCAGAAGGAGGAGGAGGAGGATGTTACACACAACCTAATTGGCAAGGCCTAAAATACCCACATCTTCCCATTGGTGGTGCATCCAGACCAGAGTGTCATTTTGGCGTAATGACAGACACAGCCAACAGCTACTATGTAGGCCTATGCTGTAATGCATACATTTTAGCATAGCTATTGGTAGATATGCCAGAGAGGTAGGCTAAAGGAGGAGGATGCACAGCCTAAAATAGCCACATCTCCTGTCCTGACTGCTGAAAGTGTTTTATTTTGGCATAATGACTGACACAGCTAACCACTATTACAGGTGATTCTGGAGGCTTTTAGGAACAAAAAAGACGTGATGCTGAAGAGTTCCCTGGCTGATCTGGTGACGGAGACGGACCAGAGGGTGGAGAAGATGCTGATCTCCTCTATCAGGCAGAAATACCCAACGCACAAGTGAGCTTCTCTCCTCTACTCTATATGATAGAAATACGGAATACCTAAGTACTGTAAGCTTCTCTCCTTTAATAGACAGAGATAGCCAATGCTAAAGTAAGCGCCTGTCCTCTAATTTAAGATAGAGATACCCAACACTCACATAAGCATCTCTCCTGTGTAAAACAGAGATATCCAACGCACAAGTAAGCGACAGTGCCAAGTACAGAAAGATTCTCTTCTCTATTACACAGTAAAAATGCAGTGTTAATTCGACTCACAGAATATTCTGGGACCAAATACACTAGAAGATGTTAAGTCGACTCTAAGTGTTAAATTAACACTGTATGACTTCTATCTGTATGCCTATCTATCTGTCTAACTGTATGCCTATCTTGTGTATTAGACAGAGCTACCCAACACACAAGCTTAAAATATTCCTGCATATGGAATCATCAAAAAACCACATACAGTATATCTGTATAATTTGGCTTTAGAAAGCTGTTCATGAAGTTGGACTTGTCAAATCATGACAAACACGTTTGATGGAGAGTCTCTCCTTAATATAGTTGCACACTCCTTACAATAACTTAGTAATAACACATTAGACACACTCTTACAACACTGTTTTGAATATGGAATGTTTTGCTTTTTGCTGGGAATTTTTTTTTAAACAATACAAAAGTTAGTACAACACTAGAGTATTTTATGACACATTAAAACTTGGTGACACATTAGAACCTAGATTGTTACCAGGTAAGAACAAGCCTACAATAAGTGTAAATTCATCAGGGGTTCAGGTTGTCAGGCTTTCAGAATTTGCATGTATGAATTGGGACATATTGTGCTTTAATCTGTTTGACCTTTTTGCCTTACACTGTTACTTAACCATTAGTGTGCAAAATTCGCTTGCTGCTACTGCAGCATACAACTCAAGCTCCACCCCCTCCCACAGCTGTAGCACGCTTGAACCGCATGCACAGTTGTAAAACTGGTAGGCTGGGAGATGGTATAGGAGACAGAAAAAACTTCGAAAAAAAATCACATCTGTTTTTAGTTTTACCAAAGCAGTCCAATCAGACCACTCTTTTCCCGGACTTAGCCACCAGCGGGCCAATGACAGATTAGTGTGTCTTCGCCTCCTAAAGCCGCCCCATCATGCTATTGGAAATGCGCAAATTGAATTGGGCCCCAGTTGGAGGGGTTGAAATTCATAAGATAGCCAACTGACTCTGTCTGAGATTTTAAATTTGCTTTTTTTCGCAATGACATCAAACAAGTTACATGTGTCATTTTAAATTCGCTTTTTTCCCAATGGCATCAAACAAGGTCTGTTTTGAAGCCAAGCAGTGGCGTGTATGTTTACTTAGACCTATGCAGTTTATACCTGCTTCGAATGCATCAAATCAAAGGTGTCTAAGGTCACATGTAAAATGCCCATATGCCCTGTTGCTGTGAGCTAAGAACAGGGGGATACTGTAGGCTGATGCATCAGCTGTGCCCTCGGGACTCTGATGTTTGATAGTAGAAGTCCACACACTAAAAAAGCAGTTTATTTAAAACACATAATGTTTCAACCCATCAGAATCTCGCTTATGCATGTACAGTAAATGCGATCAGCTGGTGTCATTTTACATAGGCTCTGTTCCCGTGAGCTGAGATCAGGTGGGTAGTCTACTGTAGGCTGAGGCATCAGCTGTCTCCAAAGGTCTGACCGTTGCCGTCTGATGTGCCCACACAGGTTCATCGGTGAGGAGTCCGTGGCCGCAGGTGAGAAACTGGAACTGACCGACGCTCCCACCTGGATCATAGACCCCATCGATGGCACCGTCAACTTTGTACATAGGTAATAATATACTGTATACAGTAGTAGATTATGAGACTATATTTATGGCCAAAAGAGACAAAAGTGGGGATGTGAAGCATCCGTCATTTACAGTATTTCACATGTAACTTGTCATCTATCATGTGGCTTTACCTTGGGAGAATGCACAGTATATTTATACAGAGAATGGACCGAAGTGTATTGTATAGTCTTTTGTATGCTTCATTGAAAAGTGTCACTTACCCTTCCTTCTGTTGTCATATGTTTGTCCCCAGGTTTCCTTTTGTTGCTATTTCAATCGCTTTTGCTGTGAATAAGCAGGTAAATACTAATGTTCAAACCAGTTACAGTGTTACAAACTAATGATAACCCATAGCGCTGCCATCTCTCCCCAATAAAATCACAAGATTGAATTATGGTGTCTTTTTTGTTTACAGACAGAGTTTGGGATTGTTTACAGCGTTGTGGAGGACAAGATGTACCGGGCGCAGAGGGGCAGGGGAGCCTTCGTCAACGATGTGCCACTACAAACCACTGGTCAGGAGGGTGAGTGGTCTACTGATCGTAGGTGCAGCAACAGGTTGGCTGTGGGCTCCACCCTATCAGAAAGTCCTTTTGGCAACTGTAATAACAGCAACTTGTTTACTTTGTTGGACTTGGCCCTCTCATTTTGCGTTTTCCTGCCCTGGGACTGCCATGAATGAGTTTGTGTACATGATATCATTATTACATATACCAGAAAAGCACACAGACAAAGACACAGGCATACAGGCACACACGCACGCACGCATGCACACACACACAAACTTTTAGCCATTCCAAACAAATGACATCATGTACTGTAATACTCTTACATCAGTTTATAACATGATGTCCCTCCATATCAATCTGATGTCCTTCTTCCCCCCTCTCTGCAGACATCACTAAGTGCCTGGTGGTGACTGAGATAGGGGCTGAGAGAGATGACTTATCCCTGTGTACCATGACCACTAACATCATGAACCTGCTCAGGATCCCCATTCAGGGGTAAGTGGAGGAGCGAGTCTTCATTTGGCGCAAAGAGGAGAGGATGCCAATATCCAATTTTGTGCGCTAATTCTGCATAGACTCTATAATTGACCACAAGCTGGGTTCCCATTGTCAAAAAAGACATTTGAAAATGTCATTTTCCACGCTGGGAGAAGTCATGGAATTTTTGTGTTGTTTTACTGTAACACAATTACAGCCTTGAGACAATTATGATTATTTCCAAATGTATCACATGCTGCACTAATGATCTACTCTACTCTACTCTCTGCTAAATATATTGATGGTATCAGTAACACAGCTAACTGCTGTTGTAATGTGTCTCTGTCACCATGCCCTAGTTTGTCATTCAACTGCTGTGCTGCTTCATGTCTGTCTCCTGTCCCCTTGCAGTATCCGTGCGGTGGGCACGGCGGCGGTGGACATGGTGTTTGTGGCGACGGGTGGAGCGGACGCCTACTACCACATCGGCATGCACTGCTGGGACATCGCCGCATCCGCCATCATAGTGCAGGAGGCCGGTGGAGTGGTGCTCGACCTAGACGGTAAGGGTTTATGTAGAATACAGTGTAATCATTTGCTTTCACCTGTATAGACAGGCCTTTATGAATTTGCTGTTACCAGAATGAGTTTACCAGCATTGTTTCACTGTTGCACACTGAGGAATGCACACGCCGAGACACGTCTGTGCACAAAAATAAAGAAGAAAAAATTGATGCAAGGTGCGCCCCCCTTTTCTTTGATTCTGTGACCAGAATGGCAATGATCATGTTGTATTGCATTACTAAAGGCCATGTGTTATGACACAGTAGTGTAGTACTATGGTAGTTCACTTTTTAGTGACTATTATAGTGTTCCACTGGTGGAACGGCATGCCTTATGGGGCTACAGCAACATTAAGTGGTTTATGCAACCATAAAACGGTCAACCTATCAGAGCAAAAGGCCCTCCTGACTTCACTTTACCACTCCTGGGCTTTAACTAGCCTAGTCTTACCACACCATTGTTTCGTTTGTATAGAGGGTCTGTAATGGTTGTATTGAAAAAAGTTTACTGGATGGAGGGGGGATGTACCCCTTTGAATTTGAAATGTGCATCTTGTTTTATCCAATAGTTAACATTTGGTTTGGACAAAAAACAATTAGGCTGCTTGTATGAGGGGTGAACTCTTTGAAATGTGCCTCCTCATCTCTCCCCTCTCCCTCTGTTAACAAGACCACACTAAGTTTGATGGGGTGGTTTGAACTTGTAGGGCAGCCAAATGTGAAAATTACTGGTACTTTGGGTTTGTCTGTTGCAACAACATTATGTGATACAATGGGTTTGATCACAAGTGTACTGTTTACACATGCACTCCCATCCTGCACTCCCATACTTTAATACACTGCCTATGTTGTGTTTATAGGCAACACGTTTGACATGATGTCGAGGAAGGTGATTGCAGCCAGCAGCATGCCAGTCGCCCTGCGCATTGCCCAGACGGTGAGGGCCTTCCCTGTCGTCCGGGACGACGAAGACCCCAACAAATCCACTGCTTCCAATGGCCAGTAATGACGAAGACGAAGCAAAAACAATAGTTTTATGGAAATGCCTGTCCTTAGTGTTGATTTGATACTTTGCATTTTAAAAAAGTCTCCCTCAAGTGGATACACTATGACTAGGATTTTAAAACACAGGGCTTATTTCCCTTTTTCCTTTTGAGTTATTGATGTAAAATCACAACATGCTCAATGTTGTATTTTGTTAATACATGACAAAATGTGAAAAGTGAAACGCACAAATGGGGCTAGAGTCCGATTTACACACTGCTCATGTTTTTTATTTGTTTTTTTTTGGCACTTAAGGTGTCCGTAAAAAATCATGACATTTTGATATGATTACTTTTTCATACCCCCTTTTGAGTACTTCGATGAAACCTCACATGGTATAATAAGCTGACAATAAACACTGAAAATAACTAAATAAATGATGTTGTACCAATGAATTTCTTGGAATACTGCAGTACAAAAACTAGCCACAAGGTGGTGCTAGAGAAGTCTGTCAATTTACTTTTCACTCAACCAGGGAATCAGTACAAAAACTAGCCACAAGGTGGTTGTCGAAGTCTGTCAATTTACTTCTCACTCAACCAGTGAATCACCTTCTGAACAGTGGAACTTCAGCAGTCTGGATTAAATAAACTCCTAATGTTAACATCTTTACTATGAAGTTAATGTGTTTAGTAAGCATGTGAACAGGGGAGGAATAATGGGCTCCAAAGGAGCAAGGAAAAAAGAAAGCCCTCCCATCCCCAAATATCTCATATACTGTGCTGTATATAAACTTGGAAAAGCATGACATGACATGCATAAATGGGCCAAGCATGGGTCCAGAAGAAATGAACAGCCTCCTTCCCTTTTTTGTAATTTTATATTATGGATCAAAATATATAGAAAGTAATTGTCCCAGAGGCACTTGACTTTTTAAATGCCTGACTCTCGCCCGACCTGTGTAGTTCTGTGCAGCTTCGTGAGCTCCACTAGGCCTACTTGGTCTGGGAGAGCACATGTTGACTGCGTTATGAAGGCATGGCTGTATCTATCATTTGTCCTTGCCACCAACAAATTCCTTCAAAAATATGTTCTGTTAATCTCTGAAGAGTCAATATAGTCTATAATTAGTTCCTGTGACTCAATACATTAATAAATGTTCTGACAATTTTCTGACTCGAGACACGCTCACGATTCCAGACCTACTGTACAGTTAGCCTGATTATCATCGACTTTCAAATCTCTTCGAGAATTGGTTTGACCAAGAGCATAACAATTAACCTTTCCCATACAGCATTTCCCAAATGGCCTCCCTTGATTTGCTAATGATTGTTTGCTTCCCAACAAAGTTGGAGGAGGTCCCATCTTTGCGGGAATTCAGAAAGTAGGCCTACTTGCATTGACTCTTGACCTGACTAGTAGCAACGCTGAAGCTGTTGTGTCACTAGGAAGGCACGGCCTGGCTACTGTACAGTATGTGTGTGGTGCAATTCCACTTAGCTCCACCAGGAGGCTACGGAGCTACACACACACACACACACACACACACACACACACACACACACACACACACACACACACACACACACACACACACACACACACACACAAACACACACACAGGTCGGGTGAGAACCACACCACTTGTGTATTTCCTTGTTTCATCTCTGCATGTGAACATTGAGTTTCACAGGTCTTACACTCATAGCCTCTAGGTCTGCCTCTGACCCATCACAGACCACGAGTCATGGAAATGTTGTTTTGCGGTCAAGAATAGTCATGGAGTAGCCAGGGAATTTTACAGTAATTGTAACTTCCAGTGGGAATCCCAGTTCTAAACCACATGTTGGTCAACACAGCGTATGCCAAGTGAGTCAGTGGCTCAATTTGAGCCACAAAGGGACGTCTCCCACTTCAGATAATGGGCCCACAGGAGAAACATCATACACAGGGTAGAAGGGCAGAGGAAGAGAGATGGGAGATACACAGTATGGAAGGACAGAGAGGAAAGGAAAGCAGGAGGAAAAGCAGCAGGATGCGTGGAACAGAGAGCAACTTTGTTTGACTTCATTAGGCCTACACAGGGATGCCGACAGGGGGGACAAAGGGGTACCCGGGCCCTGGAGATAGAGGCCCCAAAATTGGGCCCTCGTTACATTGAATGTATTGGGTGGGGGCCCTTTCAGATGACTTTGTCCTGGGCCCAGCCAAAGCTGCCAGCGGCCTTGGGCCTACACAATGTAATCATAATCACTCTCTTTATTAAGGTATATACAATAGTACACAATCTCAAAATGTGATGAAAGTTTAATACAGTATACAATTGTACACTGCCTGGATTTAAAAATCACCACCCAATGGTGCACACTCTAATAATTTGTAGAAGTGCCTTTAGTTTTGATTATGGCCAGCGAACTGAAAAGATGTATGGAGAATCGGGATGACTGGAAGCAACGAGGGAAGGCTCGTCTGAGGATGATCAAGAGATGGCACACATGGGGGTGCTGTGGAGCAGCGCGCTAACCCCCCACATTTGGGCTTGCATGCCCACGGAGACCCCGGTTCGAGTCCAGCCGGGGTCATTTCCCGATACCACCCCGTCTCTCTGTCCCATTCGCTTCCTGTCATCATCTCAGACTGTCCTATCAAATAAAAGCCCCTAAAAATGTATTTTTTTTTTTTTTAAAAGAGAGATGTGTCTGCAATGTCACAAGATGTATATTCCATTCGGGGTTACATTCACTTTTCAATAAGATCTTGTATTGATGATGACAGAGTCTGAATGTTGTGCAAGTAAGTAGGTCTTCACGTTCATGAGTGAAAATTATGTCTCATGCTCCATCAACCACCCTGCCGCAATGAGTTCTTCTCATTTCTTAAAAAAAACACATCCTGTGGTTGTGGAAAAGATGTTAGTCTGTTTCAAAAGATTGAAATCATTGGAATCGGAAATCGCTAAAACATTTGATGACAGCTCTATAGGTTAGCAACAGTATGAGCTCAAAGAATGAGGTCAAATGACTATCTGAACATAATAAATGGCCAGGTTATTCCATCAATTATTTTTTCTTTCCTGATGCAGAGGCGTATCTTGTAACCAGGCTAGGCAGGCAGTCGCTTGGGGCCCCAAGCCCATAGACGGCAAATAACACCTCAGACTTAACTACAGTTGAGGCAATTTTGTGTCAAATGTTCATTCTTTTCAATTTCCGCTTGGGGCCCCAGGTGACCCTAGAATCGCCTCTGGACACGATGCTATTAAAAGATTACAATTACAGGATTCAATGGACTTATTAATGACATTTTAAAGTTTTATTTCAGGGAACACAAGACATCATTTTCTCACATGAATAGACCACCACAGTATCCAGAGTCCCTATTGAGAATCCTTGGTATGTACTATAAGGCTTTGCATAGCAGTCACATTCTACAATCATCAATGCAAGATCTTGTTGAAAAATGAATGCAACACTGGATGAAAGTGAAATTTGACATGGCAGACATTTACAAATGTCACAGTAAAAGTGTGCCATAACAAAATATAAAGATGTTTCAACCACTTATTAGAGTGTGTGACTATGTTTTTTGGTCGCCACTGTTTTCTTTTTGGCCAGGCAGTGTATTTTACAAACACAACAGCAGGATTACTGATAAACCTGCAAATTGCACTTTCCCATTTCGGGCAGATGGACTAGACAACAAACAAACAAACAAAAAAACCACAGAAAATTGAACAACTAAACATTATGTTCATGTTTATCACAAAAAATAATAAATACAAAACATGATAACACTTTACTAAAGCCCGTATCTATAGCGCATTATGAGTGCATTTATAACAAATTATAATGCGCATTATAATTACTTACAACGTATCGTGACTACACTCATGATGTTTGATGATGCTTTATATTAACAGTTAGGAATAACTATGAATCTAGCTTATAATGCTTTTTAAATCCAAGGGTGTTATGAATACTCATGACTGGATATAAACTACTGGCTGCCTGATAGTACTTGATAGTAAGCTTATAGTACTGATAGTAAGCTTATAGTACATTATGAGTACTTATACCCATCTATGCACAGACCTGGATGATAAACTGTCATAAGGCCTCATAAGATGCTATAATGTTCCACGTGAGATCATAAGTCGTCAATGTGTGCTCTAAGTAAAGTGAAGTTCATATGGATGCATCTATAAGGCACTGCATAATGCACATCTATAATGTATAATAATGCACTGTGAGCCCCATCAGGCAGCCTGTAGTTTGTATACAGTCATGGGCATTCATAACACCCTTGGATTTATAAAGCATTATAAGCTAGATACATGGTTATTCATTACTGTTAACATAAAGCATCATGAAACATCATGGGTGTAGTCGTAATGCGTTGTAAGTAATTATAATGTGCGTTATAATATGATATAAATGCACCCATAATGCGCTATAGATATGGGCTTCATAGAAAGTGTTACCCAAAACATTTCTGAATATACCAATCTTAACGGTGCTGTTTCTATCCGGCTTAGTCTTTTCTGTTAGTGCTTGGTCATAATATTTGTTTTTTTTTAAGGGTTATAACCCATGATGAACACAAGAAACTGCTGTTGGTAAGATGACACAAAGACCACAGCAACAGATGAGGCAGAAAGAGACCTAACACAAAACAATTTTTTTCCAGACGTGCCTGTTCATCTACATTTGTTGCTTTAGTGGCAACTTACACTGTTCATTTTAGTGGAGTTGTGAGGGAAAGGGCATCTCTCTCTCTCTCTCTCTCTCTCTCTCTCTCTCTCTCTCTCTCTCTCTCTCTCTCTCTCGCCCTCTCTTGCCCTCTCTCTCTCTCTCTCTCTCTCTCTCTCTCTCTCTCTCTCTCTCTCCCCTCCTGGGATGATTCATCGTGTTCAGTACGTGGTTGGAAGTAGGACTTGCAACTGACACTCACTCTGCTTTCCTTACCACCTAACCACACACAAACACACACACACACACACACACACACACACACACACACACACACACACACACACACACACACACACACACACACACACACACACACACACACACACACACACACACACACACACACACACACACACACACACTTCACACTCTTCTGTGACTACTCTGTTTCCGATTCAGTGTAGTGGTAGCTTTCATGTCAATACAGTGGTGCTGTCATGATCTCTCCGTACGTGTTTGTGTGTGTGTGTTTCCATGTGCAACTGTGACTGTACTGGTATGTGTTGGCTCAGAAGTGAGTGAGTGGTGAGATCTCGATTTGAATACAGTGATGCCCTGGAACAGTGCAGCAGAGAAACCGATACTTCAGCACTTCCATCCAATGAAAGTGCCGAGACCCCGGTATGTGTTGCACTGAGACTGTGGCAAAGTTGTCAATACCATGACTTTCCGTTCATATTTCACGAGTCAGATTGCTAAGATCAGAGTCAGATTGGAAATCGCCATTTCACACTGAAGAAGGGTGTAAGCCCGAAACGTCTGTGATGTGAGGCGATTAAAAATGAAAAAAGAAATCGGACGACTGCTTCTTTATTCACTTTCTTTTGAGATTTGAGTTCATTCATTGACGAAGTTAAGCACCCAGAGTAAAGTATAAGAAGACAAGGTGTTGAGCGCGCTTCCTGATCTTTCTACAAGTCAGATTGCTCACATTTCTGCCGTCCCAAAGCCCATTTCTGTGTACGGTGTATACCTGTGTCTTTCAGGCTTTGAGCGCTCGATTGGACTTAAACAACCATGAGAATCAGAAGTGTCACAGTGTCCATAACAGACTTTTCTCCTCGTAAACACGTACGCGCGCACTCTGCTCATACACACACACACACACATACGTACACACACACACACACACACACGCACACGCGCGCACACACACACACACACACACACACACACACACACACACACACACACACACACACACACACACACACACACACACACACACACACACACACACACACACACACACACACACACACACAATCATCCTGATCTAACCCCACCCCTTCAAGTCCGCTCCCTGCCAACCACCTGTTCTGACGTTGAGTTTCTGTCGTATCAAAGGTGTTCTTGAGAACCATCTCCCAAGGCAAATACAGTGAACAAAAAAAATTAGATCGTGTCACACCCTTTTACAGCGGGTAAGTGTCATGTCTACCGAATGTTTGATGCTCAAGAGGTCATTCAGCATCATCTCCCAGTGATTCTGTGCCGGAGTATTAGGCACACACGCACACACACACACACACACACACACACACACACACACACACACACACACACACACACACACACACACACACACACACACACACACACACACACACACACACACACACACACACACACACACACATAGATTCCAGTGTGTTTCCACATCAGACGCCAAAGAGGTCAGCGGAGGAGTTGTATATGGAGTTGACTCGCTGCACATAACTCTCATAAGGCTCCACCTCCTCCACTTCCTGTTAGGGTGAAAACAGCACAAATACACACCCATGTAAAAAAATGAGTAAATACTACATCGCATAGTAATATAGAGGTGGAAAATGCATCACTCTCTCTGCACACACACTCATGCCATACTTCCTACAGTCTATGGCAAATAAGGGGTCGTTTACATACCCGGGTATTTTGACAAACCAAGACCTTTCCCTTCCTTTGTCGTTTTTCGTTTACACACAAATGGAGTATTTTCCTCTTAACCCTAAACACGAAACTTAAAAAAAAAAAAAAACTCTGGCAAAAGTTGAGATTTTTAAAAACTCCTGTTAGCGTTTGTATATGCCGGTAAACTGAGAAAAACGGAGACTTGAATAGCGTTCTCGTTACCATGGGCAGGCTTAATGTAGTTATGATAGCTCTCGGCAGCATATTTATGCAGATTTGCTGATGGTGTGAACAAAGATATTTTGGTAAGCGTAGAGGAGAAAAAAAATAGTTTATCAAAATACCCGGGTATGTATAAATGCCACCTAATGTAAATGAGAGAAAAATACATCACTCAGTACACGCACAAACACACACACACGTTGTACTGCAGTAAGTGGCATTGCATTTCTGGACACAGAAAATGGTTATGAAATTTGAGACTTTAGACATATTCATGACACATAGACAATAAGGCAAAAGGGTAATTATCACACCACATAAATACACGTATGTCACTGTAAGGGGACAAAAGGTTGCATAAAGCAGTCACAAAATATTTGGCTATGTACAGCAGAAGAGAAATCATATATCCCAGAAATGTATTTTCTGTTGTTTGAGTATATCTATGACAATAACACTAATGTAAGGGGGAGAAAAAATATCACACAACATGAATCTGAGCAGCAAAAGGTCACTCTAAGGGTCATGAAATATGGGTGTTGAGGTGGGTTTCGATTTTAAAATATGACATGGACACTAATGTAAAATGGAAGAAATATATTTTACAACATGCAACTCCAGCACTCACACACACTCATGTCACTTCGCAGAAACATAGATAATAAATAAAGTAACCACAGTAAATGGTTATGTGACTCACTTCATATGGTTAATATTCAAGTAACATTATCAGATATGTATGTTTAAAGATTGTAAAGTATGAGCAAAGTTGAAACAGAAGACACACCAGTATTTTGACAGAAATTGGTCATGGAATTTGTGGCTAATTTTCAAGATTAAAGAATAGAGATTAAAGCTAATAGGCAGTTACCTCATTCTCTTTGATGTCGGTGGTAGAGGGGACATCAGGCTGACAACAATGGCCAACAATCATCCTGCTCACAAGAAAGAGGTGGGGAGGGGGGGACAAAACCATGGAAAATTACAGTAGCTGACTAAATTATAGCCCGCAATAGACATCATGAAAAACCAGCAGGATATGACGGGGCAGAGAAGGCCTAGGGCTGTGCAGGCTGTGCGTGGTGTCTTACCCAAGTTTGCCTCGGTGCTTGTGAACCGCATAGGAGAGAAGCATCACTAACACCACGATGAGGAGCACGGCAGTGGAAGCTACCATGACGACACCGGAATTTCCAAGGCCTGAAATGAAAAATAAAAAAAAATAAAAAATTGGGAATTCCATGAATGTAATTAGAACTTGGAGAGTACACACTTACAAAATATAACTCGTGGAAAATTAAAAAATAATGCCAAAAAGAGGATATTATTTTTTTGGCTATTATTTAACTCAGTTAAACCATAATTTATTAGTGTGATTGTTATACTTCAGTTATTAAGAGGTTGTTACTTCACTATTACTTTACTACTAGCCTAATTTAACTATCAATTCCTAAATGTGTGAAATCTAAATGTGTCCGTATCATTTTCTAGAGTGTAGCTACCATTATGTTTCTCCCGTCTGGAGCTGTTGGTGAGCTCAAGTGTAGTATTTCTTTTATGTTTCCAGACAGGGTGTCGGGCCACACAGGTCAAAGATCCACTGGTGTCATTGTCTGGCAAATGTAGCCAGCTCTCTACCGTGACGGTCCCCTCTGGACTTGGGGTTAACCTCTCCTCAACCTCAGGAGAGTCCCAGATCTTCTCCCAGGACACTGTGGCCTTTGGTTTACCCCTGGCAGCAGAGCAGACCGCAAACCACTGGCCACTGTCATACTCACGTCTAGTGGAGAGGGCAGGAGCCACTGAGGGACACATGAGAAGGAACACAGGTGGGAAGAGTTACCACCCCAGACATTTGGATGCGTATTTCCTTCTGCATCAATATATTTCACTACTCTACTAGAAAGCAATGGTGGAGGTGGCGTCCGCGCCAATGTCTTTTTCTGAGCGTGTCACTCGGTGCATAATTCCAAAAAAAGTATGGCGAAAAGGAAGAACAGAGTCCCACACAAGAGCTGAATGCAAAATCAAAACTGTATTAAACAAAGCCGAATAAAGTAAATAAAACCGACAGACAAATGTTTCGGGTCTAGCCCATCATCAGTGTTCTGGGAACACTGATGATGGGCTAGACCCGAAACATTGTCCCTTGTCTGTCGGTTTATCTACTTTATTCGGCTTTGTTTGATACTACTCTTCAAGAGGATGGAGGTGGTGATGATGAGACCCAAATTTGAGATACTCAAACATTTTGACAAATATTTGGACAGCCGTGGCCTAATAGTGACGGAGGTGGTCTTAAGATCACAGGGTTTCAGGTTCGATTCCCACCCTTACGTGTCTCTACACCTCCAGCCATAGCTGAAGTGCCCTTGAGCAAGGCACCTATACCCACATTGTTCCAGGGACTGTAGCCAATACCCTTTATCAGACACAGACAACAGGCTCACATGTAACTCGGCAGTGATATGCAAGTATATGCACCAAGCCAAACCAAGTCTCAACATATGACGCCAAAAGATTTCATTTTTTGCATCACATAGCGGAACAAACGGCAAAGGTACGTCCCTTTCTGTGATGAGCATATTTCAGAGGCATATGTACATTTAACCCAGTAAGACATGGCCCCTGTCATAAATTATCTGTTACCAGAATGACAATGACAGGGCTGGACTGGCCATCTAGCATACCGGGCATTTCCTGGTGGGCCCGCACCCTCGTGGGCCCCTTTTTTTCAGAAATGTTAAAAGTATGTATTATTATTTTATTTATTTTTTAAACATTTCTGAAAACAGGGGCCCACAAGGGTGCGGGCCCACCAGGAAATGCCCGGTATGCTAGATGGCCAGTCCAGCCCTGTCATTGTCATTTTGGTAACAGCTCATTTATAATGAGTCAGTTCTGCCCCGCTAATCATGAGGGACTTTTAGGTCAAAGGTGCCCGAACCCTATTTCTCCCCCAGGCCCGCCCCTGGCCAATGACCAAGTCGTAATGTACTACCAACAGCCCTGTGTACATAGTGTTGTAGTACTATGACATTTAAGTTTCTTCAGTGACTATTACAGTTTTCCACTGGTGGAACTGTGCATATTAAAGGGCTACAGAAAAAAATAGGTCAAGGAAACCTGGCCTTATGATGCAACATAAATGGGATACGTTGATGCCATACATTGGTGTCATACTGTACATTGAGCGTCACATATTGGCGTTATACATTGAGGCCTGGTCATACGGCTGTCACAGCATCACACACTGGAAATTCATTTGTCTCCATATTCATGCCATACCTCCAGTAGTCACGGTGATGTTGGCTTTGTAGGCTCCCCCTATGTATGCTGTTTCACAGGTGTACATGCCCTCATCTTTGACTGTGAAGCTAGGTATGTACAGGTAGGTCTCTCCTCCTGTAGCGTTGTGGAGCATCTTCCCCGGTGCAGTAGTTTTACTTTCTGAGCAGTTGTTGTACCCCAGCTTATTGGCTCCTTCACTTATAAAGCATTGGACTCCACCAGTGGTGTTTATATTCCAGATGTAGTAGAGCGCATTAGTCCGTGTCACATTGTTGCAGGTCAATTCCACATCATGGCCCACCTCGAAAAACTCATTTCGGATTTCTGCTGGAAAACAAAGGAATTGGAAATGGATTTTTTTTATCTACTTGAATCCCTTGATTGCAGACATTGCTATATGCTTTCTCTCATGTGCGCACTGTCACTCTCACTCTCACTCTTGCTCTTTCTCTCACTCTCTCCATTTATACAGTTGCAAACCTTCTTTGTACAGGAGTTACAATGGCCACGTGTCAAGTAGCAGAAATTGTATGTTAATTGAGAAAAAATGCAAGAAATATAGTTGCTTACAACCTAACTTGGGCTATTATAATTATACTGAGTCTTTCTCACAAATAGCACCACAAAATGAACCACTCATTTATAGAATCGGATGAATGATAATGCAAAAGGATTCATTGACTCCACAGTAAAAATACCAGTGTCGATATAACTCTTAAAGAGTTGAAATTAACTTTCTTTCATATCTTTGTCCCACTCAAAATATGGTCAGTGTAACATTTTCAGAGTTGATTCCACTCAATATTATGTAAATATTAAGAGCGGTAGAGTTGACAATACACTGGTCACCAGCAGAATTTTACACTGCCTTTTGAAACCACTGTAATTTGACTCTCCAGAATTCCTATAAGTGGACGCTGCACACTGTTAAGTGAACTCGATACCCATCCCAAAAATGCAATAAGAGCTGTACATCAGTTTAGATTTTAAATATGCAAATGCTCATCCTTGAAATGAATTAATTAAAATACATCAGGGCTGGGCACTTCCACCAATTCATATACACACACACTAAAAATTGAGTGTGCCTATGATTGCTTTAATGATGAAGAATAATTTCAACTTCTTAAAAATGAACTACACATTCCCTCCAGTAGATCGTGGTCATTGTCAGTGTCATTGTATGCCGCGGCGGCCCTATCTCCCCATTCCAGACACCACATGTGACTAGCAGCCCAGCGGCAGCCAAGCCCAGAACAGTGCCGAACAGGAAATATGCTTCCCCTGCTTTTTATACTGCTCAGAAAATATGGAAATATACAAGACCGAAGCTGGCTCATCCCGAAATGTACAATACTGTAGCACCTATGCTGCTGCAGCTGATTGGCCTACGTACATGTGTACCGTAGCACATAGTCATATCTACATGCATGCAGGTATGTTTAAATATGTACTGTATTTGCCACTATAGTTGAAGTACGTCTCTTTGGGATGAATGTTGCTATTCCACTATTTACTATTCACACACTAGGTCTATTTGAGAATATTGCTGTCACTTTTCCCAAATGATTGACACTAATGGGGATCATCTGGGTGGGTGTTGAACCATCCATGAGATCATGGGTATTTATACAATGGATTTTATTTGTTTGTAATGTCTGATGAAGGGCATGCTGCCAAAAACGTCACAACATTAAATTAATGGTTAATTAGCAGTTTTCATGTGACTTTGCTAGTCCTGCACACATTTTTTGAGACGGATGTGCTGTTTTTACCTTCGCCAAGACAAAGTCGGCAAAGGTTATGTTTTGACCGCTGTGTATGGTCATGACCCAAGGAACAATCGATTGGTTTTTGGGAGTGATTGGGTCAAAGGTCAAAGGTCAAGGTCAAAATGTTTGTTTGTACTTCGTATAACTCAGTCAGAACTGAGCCGATTTTTATGAAATTTAGTGGGATGATTGGTCATGACCCAAGGAACAATCGATTACTTTTTGGGAGTGATTGGGTCAAAGGTCAAGGTCACGAAAAGGTCAAACTCAGAAAGAACTGAGCCGATTTTTATGAAATTTAGTGGGATGATTGGCCATGACCCAAGGAACAATCGATTAGTTTTTGGGAGTGATTGGGTCAAAGGTCAAAGGTCCAGGCCAAGGTCACGAAAAGGTCAAAAACGTAAATTGAGCCGATTTTTATGAAATTTAGTGGGATGATTGGTCATGACCCAGGGAACAATCAATTACTTTTTGGGAGTGATTGGGTCAAAGGTCAAGGTCAAGGTCACGAAAAGGTCAAAACGTAAATTGAGACGATTTTTATGATATTTAGTGGGATGATTGGTCATGAAACAAGGAACAACCGATTACTTTTTGGGAGTGATTGGGTCAAAGGTCAAGGTCAAGGTCACAAAAAGGTCAAAAACGTTTTTCTTTGCCAAGCACTATATGCCAGAAGAACGTGTGCATGCTGAATTGAATAAGAGGTCAAGACTGGGCCAAAAATGTAATATTACGATATTCCGGTCCGATTTAAATGAAACTAACACCAAAATTTGGAGAATGTTATGCCCCACATTTTGAAGATGGCCAGAAAAAAATAAGTGGCGTAGGCGAAGGTTTGCGCTCTACCGAGTGCCCATTCTAGTTTTCTTTGTTAAACTTATATTGCTGTAACCGACAAGAGAATGGCTCGCTTTTGCAAGGGGAAAGGCTGCACTAAGGCCTATATGGTTTTCAATGATGCCACTGCCTCTAAAATAAAAATTATGACTGCAATAGATAAATGACATCACAGAAGGCAACAAAAGATCACAGACTGAAAGTATGAGATAGACATGAGGAGAGGTAAGCTAACTTACCATCTGAGCCATTTTGCGGTGGTTCTGACAAGGTTACGTGCATGTTAGTTAAGTGTTGAAAGAAAAGAGTAAACAATCACAATTAGTTTCATATGGCATTAGTCAGATGGCTGATTTATATACAGATTGTAGTTAATAGTGTTACAAGACTGTAAGCACATAAAAACAATACAAACACAAATGGGCTGAGAGAGAAAAACACACATACGTAAGTCATTTTGCTGTTAGTAGTCGAGGGGAAAAAATAGAATAGGCCTAGGCCTGTTGAGCTAACATTGTTATATTTGGAAGTAGTGCATGCATATTTGCTGCAAACTGCGGGAAGATACTGTAATTAAAATGCAAACAACAACAACGATGATGACAACAACAACATGAGCATATAAGCTACTGCACACAATATTCAACAATAATTAGCTCAGCATGACATTTAAGCTTAGCATAACATTTTTGACTTAGCACAACATTTTGCATAGACGAGCCCTAAACCAAACAATGCTGAGCTCTCAATGATAACGACACTGTTGATCATGGAATGTTCGGTTAGAAACGTTAACATTTCTCTCATTCTCCCCGACTATATAGTAGCTTTTTGGCAGTTGGTGACAAGTTAAACACCTGTCTTTTGCAGGTGTTAGACTGCTACCACAAAAAGCATTAGCCACAGTTAGTGTAGTGCACAGACATTTTGGGGAGCAGGTGCTGACGGGGGGCAGTGCATGTGGAACTTCTGGCAGCCTATATCGGGTCACTAGGCCTATTGACACATGCTTTTGATCGTGAAGCATTTGTAGATGATCTTGTGAACATGGACCACAGTACATTGTGGAAAAAAATCAAAAAGGGCATTTTTTGTCCAGTAGGGCAAAGGGGCAGTTGTTTTAGCACAACCTTGTCCCTATCTATGCACACCTATACGGCCACAGTTTAACATCATCAAAGTTCTACTCTCAGTCTCTCTCTGTCTCGTTGTCTAGCTATGTAACTGTCTGGAGTAAATCTCACAATCTATTGTTGTGG
>NC_085869.1:42178007-42208007 GCF_034702125.1 Engraulis encrasicolus
CTTGCATTTCCAGAGTTATGTATTAGTGACTTTTTGACTCCAAGTCGGTCTTCCATCAGTAGAGTAAGACTACAAACTACCTGAGTAGTCAGTCTGTGAACAAAGAGGAAGCCAGGGCCTTTGTCCTTAAACTGAAATGACATACAGTATAAGAGGGGCAGTTTTACCATAGCGAACTGCTGAGGCCCACAGAGAAAGTATGAACATGTGGGGAAAATGAGTTGAAAGTCGAACCGAGCTGACCCTCTAGACCAGGGATGTCAAACTCAGGCCCGGGGGCTAAATCCGGCCTGCGGAGTCATTTTATTTGGCCTGCGAGATCATCTCAAATGTGTATTACAGTTAGTTGACCCACATACATCATTAATATCATAAGACTTCAACATGAAAACCGTGAAACAGCTCACACTCACATGCAATACTGTATGTGCAGGTACATTTTAACTATGATGAGAATCTGTTTATGAAATGTACGTGTAAATATGAGAATTACATTAGTGTATGGACAATTGTATTGCCCGTTTTTAAAATATTTATTGAGTTTGGCCCGCAACTTTGTTCCAGATTTTGATTTTGACCCTCCGCCAATTTGAGTTTGACACCCCTGCTCTATACAGAATGTAGTCAAAGGAGCTAGATGAGCAGAACAAGATACTTCATAGTACAATATGTCTGTAGGAGCAAAGAGGGGATCAGTTTCCAAGCAGCTTGCTGACTGCATAAAGTCTGACTGCATAGATGTCTGTGTTTCTATGTGAAAGCCTTTGCCCCGTTGCACCTTCTGAAAGGTTGAAAAGTGTGGACATGAGAAGCAAGGTCACTATCGAGTGCTGTTTGTCCTGCTGTAAGAAGTCACCAGATTTGACTTCAAGTGAGACAAAACAATCTAACAGCTGAGGCCTGAGTCACTTCTGGTTAGACCACCAAATCCAAGTGTACTCAGTCAGTTCTGAGAACTACACAGTGTGCTGCGCGCGCACGCACACACACACACACACACACACACACACACACACACACACACACACACACACACACACACACACACACACACACACACACACACACACACACACACACACACACACACACACAGTAGTGGGCTTTAGGTGTGAACGTGAACCTGTGGTTTCACTCTGACCGTAACTGTATGTGTATGGGTGGCTGATGACAGATTGAAAGACCACTCTGTGGTGACCGCAATCCAGCCTGTGTATGGAAAGCAGAAAAGTATGATATTGTCCTCCCATGCACTTCAAGCCAGCTGTAGCACATACATAGGTGTGTGTGTGTGTGTGTGTGTGTGTGTGTGTGTGTGTGTGTGTGTGTGTGTGTGTGTGTGTGTGTGTGTGTGTGTGTGTGTGTGTGTGTGTGTGTGTGTGTGTGTGTGTGTGTGTGTGTGTGTGTGTCTGTGAGAGTGTGAGAGTGTGTGTCTGTGTCCTGTATGTGTCAATGTCTGTGTTGTGTGACAAATACACAAAGAGGTGATGCTACTGTAAATGCTGTGCAACTCGTTTCACTTTTACTGCCTCCCACTCCCCAACCACCATCACTGAGGACCGCAGTGGAAATAAACATTTCACCTTCACATTTTTCATTGTTTTTACTTAACAACGTATGCATGAGAATATGTGTCTGAGAATATGCGTTTGCTCTCTCTCTCTCTCTCTCTCTCTCTCTCTCTCTCTCTCTCTCTCTCTCTCTCTCTCTCTCTCTTTTGCGGTCTCTCTCTCTCTCTTTTGCGCTCTCTCTCTCTCTCTCTCTCTCTCTCTCTCTCTCTCTGTCATTTTGTTCACTTTTCTACAGCAACCTTCACATGGATATTTATTAATAAATATCTTTTTTTACCAACACATTCTTCATGAGACATGCTTGCAGTACTTGTCTCTCATATCATTTTACGAATTTTGTGGGCTCATGTGCCAGATCAGAGATGAGGCTAACACCACATATGAGAAGAGGTGGCTGTTTGCAAGACACTGTAACGGTATCAGTTCTATCGCCAGTGGGACGTGCGTGTATCGCTCCTATTGCCCTCAATGCTTCATCACTTCTGAGAATGGACCTGTTGTGGTATAGAGACAGGAAACTCATAACAAAAAAAGGCTGTATCTTTGTCTTTCTTGCAAAACTCTCGCTTTTTCTACCCCGACTCATTAGCAGTAAGCGGCACGTAGGAGGAACATGTGGGTGGCGGGTTAGGTGCAGGATGAAACACCAATGGTGAAAGATGATGAGGATTAACATGCATGAGCCAAACACACACACAACCACGCACACAGACACACACACACACATACATGTACGCACGCACGCACACGCACAAACACACACACACACACACACACACACACACACACAACCACGCACACAGACACACACACACACATACATGTACGCACGCACGCACGCACACGCACAAACACACACACACGTATGCACGCACATGCATGCACGCACGCACGCGTACACGCACTCATGCACACACACACATACACACAGAATAATGTGCCTACGGTAAACTGATGGTTTTCAACTGTCGTCTTCAGGAGCGTGTCTATAGGGGCCTTTTGCCCTGGGGCCTTTGTGCAATTGTTCCGCCACTGCTCATCTTCCTTTGAAACAGCTGTGTGTCCTCACTGTATTCACCAAAACCTATTTTTTGGAAAAACAAAACAAAGAGTAGACTTTATGCTCCATAACACAAAGTATAATGGAAAAGACATGACTGGATATCCAAAATTAACAAATTATCAAATTTCCCTTATAATACCATAGGCCTACAGTATGCAGCGTTTCCCACAGAAATTTTGGAAAGTATGGGGGCAGTTTTTTTTTTTTTTTTTTATTTTTTGGGGGGGGGGTGGGTGGGGGCGTCGCAGGCATTTCACACGGGCCATTGGGGGGGGGGGGGATTCACGCGGCGTAAATGCAAAACGGCAAAACAATGATTAAAGTATGACATTGGCGCATGGAGAAACTATAGGCCTACATTTCAGCCATTTATGTTATTAGAAATTACCCCTCATGCAGGGGTCTATGCAATGAAAAAAATAAATAAAACAAAATAGGAGCACAGATAAAAATTTAGAAGCACTGTGAAATTGTTAACGCACAGACAAAAAGGGTCTAAGAGAGTAGGCTTTGCCTTTTTCCCCACACACATAGACATCATTCTACATGAGGGGTGCTGGTCACAAGACCAGTTTTTCAAAATTCCTCCCAGTAAAAGGACTGAACAATATATTGCACATTTATGTCTATATTCGCATTCATTCCTATATGTAGCCGATGTCTCCTCTGCTGTGTCAATGAAGGCTTGTCGCCTAACTCATTATCATACAACAGAGTGTCAGTAAACTCATCCCAACTGTCCCTTCTCTGCCTTCTCTGAAGGTTTTTTATTGCTCCCAAACCAAGTTAACTACAACAACTTGACTAGGCTTTTGATCCCTCCGTCTTTCAAGCACTCATGGTTTACTCTATAGGATGTTTTTACTCCAGGAGCAAAATGCGAAGGAAATCGTTTTATACATTTTTTTTTTTACATTTTCGGAAACTATGGTGCGCCATAGTTTCCTCAATGTATGGGAAACACTGGTATGTTGATGTTTTGCATCTAGACACCTGTTGCCTGACAATGCTCTCAAGTTTAAATGAGCAAACAACAGATTTAAATGCAGTTACAGTTATATTAATAACTGTTAATGATAAGGGGTCGTTTCTTTAATAAACATGTACTTAGATGCAACATACACAAACCTCTATTACACTGTGATAACAGTGTTATTTCAACCCTTAAGATAATACTCTGTACCAAATGCCCTTTAGAAGATCCAGTTTTAGAAATGAGAAACAATTCCCCTTCTACATGGATGACTTGTCATAGACATTTAAATTCTCATCTAATTTTTGAACCTGGATGTACAATACCTTGGACTAAAGAGCACCCAAACCCAAGAAGCCTACAAACAATCATGATAGGAGCACGCCATATTCTACAAACACACTCAAGGAGATGTTAAATTAACTCTCTAAGTGTTGAATCAATACTGCACTTTAGCTGTGCTCACAACCTCTAGTACATGTGTGATTGTAAAGATTTTTCCAGGACACACGTTTTCCATCATGAACCACAGATAACGCAGGGGATCTCCCAATCTCCACTATGTTCCTATCTTCTGCACAACTGCTTACATCAACATACTACAACACTGCCTTGACACATCACATACAACCTAGATTTTCTTGATGAGCATTTGATAAGGCAGAACGAAACCCGTGGGGGGGCAGGCAGCATGGTGTTTGATCAGCCCACCTCGGGTCAGTGGAAACTGGGGAGAGTTATTTCACTATAGTGTCTCTGCACTGGTGTTAATGCTGCCTGCTACTCTACTAGGGGGAATCCCTCTTTAGGTGGCGTAGTCATGAAAGAGCTAGCCAATATTTAGGACACAGAGTTTTTCTAACCTGTTTATTTGCTGACGCAGCACCACATAGAGGGAAAGAGAGACACAGAGAAAGGGAGAGAGAGAGAGAGAGAGAGAGAGAGAGAGAGAGAGAGAGAGAGAGAGAGAGAGAGAGAGAGAGAGAAATTAACCAGTGCTCTCCTCCATCCTCCTCCATGACTGAGGTAGCCTACTGAGCATGGTAACATGCCGCCGCACTGCTCCCTTGGGCACTGGGGGCTGCCCCCTTGCACGGTTGAGGCATGAATGCAATTTCGTTATGTGCAGTGTGCACTTGCATGCTGTCACAATGACAATGGGAGTCGGAGTTTCCCAGATGGGCTTTCATTTTGAAACGTTTTTGTGATTGAAGCAGGCAGTTCCTAAACTAACTGTCACCATCATGATCATACCAGTCCTGCCTTGAAGTCATAAACATGGCAATGATGCTGCAATGTCATCATCCATCCATCAATAAGATGGGATGAACGCACAATGCAAAGTGCCCACCTTAGTCCTACTCTAAACTTTTTCAGTGATTCTTGGCTGGCAGACTTTGAATACTCTCAAATCAATCAATCAATCAAAATGACTTACAGTATATCACATTATCACACATAGTAAACAAATAACACAAATCATATTTACAATATATTTAGGGCCTAACTGACTTCCCAGATAGCAAAATGTTTTTGGCAGAGTTTTGGGCCAAATTGTGTCTTGGCCTTTTGGCTGGCTTCGGTTTGAGTCCCCGGGCCAAAAGTGGCCCAAATTTGGCATGCCAAAACCAACCAAACCCAGCCATAAATTGACCAAAGTTCACCCAAAACCTATTTGGGATTTCCACGTACAGCCTTAAAGGCCCCAAAAGGAATTCCAGACCCCACCCTTCAGCCAAAATGCAGCCATAAAGTACCCATAACTGTCCCAGAACTGCCATAAATGAGCCTAAATACTGCCATAATGTACCCATAATTCAGCCATAATGCACCCATAACTCTCCCAGAACAGCCATAAATGACCCTAAATACTGCCATAATGTACCCATAATTGATCCCAAATGTCGCCATAATGGGGCCAAATGTCACTTATTTGTCTTATAAGTTTCAATGTAAACGTTAAAATGTAAATACCGGTATACAGAGAAACTTATAAGACAAATAAGTGACATTTGGCCCCATTATGGCTACATTTGGGATCACTAAATATTCCTGTTTTATTGTTGAAAATCACACATTTAATAAATGTGTGATTTTCAACAATGAAACTGGAATATTTATGCATCTAGAAAAAAACCCCAAGACAATTAAATACATTTCATTATACTTTATTGCCTCCAAATGCTGTGACTGGTTAGGGTGGGCAAGTGGCTGGATTTGATGGATGGGTATAGCTGCACGGCAGGTGGTGGAGGACTGGGTGACTTGATGGGTGCTTGTATGTCTGGGTACAGGCCTCTTGTTTTCATCTTGGTCCCCTGGCCAGTAAAAGCAGGTACTCTATTGCCACATAGAGGTAGGTAGATCAGATCAGATTCGCGACATCTGGGAAAGAATAAAAAGATAAACCAAATTGAATTACTACATGCAAAAGTAACTTTGAAAACAGTGGCATTACATTTTTTTCTTCTTTTATTTAACCTTTATTTAACCAGGAAAATAGACCCTGTTGAGATTAAAAATCTTTTTGACCAGGGCGTCCTGGCCAAGTGGCGGCACAAATGCACTTGATTAATAGAGTAATAGACGGGAGAGGGGGGAGGGGTGTTATTAAAATTTGGTACCTGTTTTTGAGATCCGATTTGATTGACCCCTCCCACAGGTGACTGCAGTGTCCGTTCGCAGCACAGCATCTGAAAAGAGAATGTAGATGTTATTTCATATTTTATACATTTTAAATGACATGAGTAGTAGGCTACAGTAGATTGTACAACCATCTACTAAATTGTCAAAAGTAAAAGGGAGAAAAAGAATAGGAAAAAAACTGATTCTAAGATCAGAGTACTGGTCAAATTGGAGGTTTTTTTTAACCTAGCTTTTAGGTTTTTCAATAACAACAAAGCAGTAGGCTATCTATCTCATTGGGTGTGCCTACAGTAGAATAACTGGTGAAACAGACTAGTCACTATGTTATATCATGTGCCATTGTTAAAGCTTTCTGACAATTAGTAATGCTCCCACTACCCTGGACTTGTCAGTAGGCATATCTGAGGTGTTTTTTCCCCCTTATTCAGTCTTTTCAGAGATCCTGGTCTGGGGGCAGGCGTTTGTTTACATTTCACCATGAATTCACTTCTACTTTTACCTTTGACACCTCTAGTAAGCTACTCTCTGTGTTGAGGTAGCCTATTACAAATGTTAGAGCAAGATTACATAGGCCTACATGGGCCACATTTCTGTATACGGTTTACCCCCTGTTGTTGATAGCTGAACAATACACACTGCCTTAACAACTGATCATGTTAAATAGCCAGCGCTTAAACACAAACCGACCATTGCATTACCCAATACAGACGTATACTTAAAAGCAGTTACATTAAAAACAAAGACTTTCACAACGAACGAAGATTAGACCAGAGAGAGAGGTTAATAAATTGTGGAACCAACCTGTAGTATGCCTGTCAAAAAACAAGTTCCTCCACCGGGTGACTTCAGCAGCAGCACATCTGAAAAGACAATGTAGAAAAAAGCAGATTCACTCGATTGCTTCAGTAGTAGGCTAGAATTACAGTGAGTCCAACACTTTCCGTGACAGACAGATATTGCTAGATAGTGCTCTGCTTTGTGCCGATAGGTAGAAGATGCTCCATGCCTGAGTTAGCTAGCTCCCGGCTTTTGCTAGCTGTCGATGGGCAGTTAGCTGGGATTGCTAGTGTTGTTGTTCTTTGATTGAAATTCCCTTGGCATTGATATCTGAAAGTGAATTTCAACCACAGAACAACACTTAATCAACCGTTACTGAGTATGAGGGTAGCAACTAAGATTAAATGTCACAGTAGTGTGTCACAGACGTTTGTGTTTTAGCTCCTGTTAAAAGGGTATCTAAGTTTCAGCCATTGAGAGTATGGTTTCAGCGCATAAAAAAACACGGAAACCGACGGTCACAGACCTATGAAATCAACATGAAAACCGATAACACAAAATGCCTCATCTCTTAAGTCATTGGCGGTTGTATTTAATATAAAAACGTGTCAACTGCACTTACCTGCATAAACTGAAGTCTGACACACACTGGCGCTGGGGAAACTGAAGTGAGGCAAGCACGAGTTTCTCTTGACAGTTGATTTTGGCAGTCTTTTGGGTTGCCGTAAGCGCACCAATGTAGAACGTTGCTGTCCCGCTCTCCACCCGAGGTTCAGATTAACCTGACACATGCCATAACCTGGCCATAACTCATTCATTCACAGTCCGCGCGTTTTAATGTGTTGTGGGAAGCCATAAACAACCCATATTTTAGCCAAATCTTTGTTTTTTTGCTTTCCAGAGGAACGCCCCAATTCACTGGCGCCCAGGTCAACCATAACCATGCCAAAATTTTGCCAAAAGCTTATGGCTTGCCAAAAGGAAGCCATAAATTGCAGATATCTGCCAAAACAAAGCCAAAATATCTGCTATCTGGGTTGTAAATCAGAAGAGTTTTAAACTCAATTTTAAATCTCACTGAGCCAGTGCAATGATCTAAGTAGGCCTACCGGAGATGTGGTCTCTTTTTCTTTGTTTTAGTTACTATGCTGGCTATGCCGAGAGACATTGATTTCACGCCAACCTGTGACGGACATTGCAATGCAATGCCAATGATGGGTGAATTCTGGGGACCCTTTTTGCCTACACACAGGTGAGCGAATAGGCCTACACTGTTACTTTGGGTATCTGTAGACTACTGCTGAGCGGTTTGGGATGTGCAAGAAATGTGATGTTTTAGGCCTACCCAATGAGAGTACATTATAAGCATAATTATAAGGGGCCTACTCCCATTGGTTTTGGAGTAATGTCAGTCCTCCTAACTCGCGTGGTTGAGAATGTTACGATTTACTGCCACCTTGTGGAAAATCATGAGTCAGTATTTCCCTGGCACGAGAGTTTACAATCTCCATGGTAACCGAAGCCACGGAGCACAAGGAGAAAAAGATGGGTCTGCGGAAAATAGGTGCCAAATAGCCTGTAACGCGCACTTTTTTCGATATAAGTTTAGTATTTAACAACAGCAAGAAAATGAGTATCTCTGTGACGCGGACGCTTTGCAAGAAAAATGAAAACAAGAAGGGATATCGCCCACAGCGGCCGCATGATTATCTTTATGGTGAGTAAGCTTAAATAACAGTGTTTGCTAGCAACATTATCAACTACACGCAGGTCAATGGAAGGATTGAAAAGTTAGCATGCTGGTATATCATGTTCTCTGACAGCACCAAACATTGATAAGCGTGTTAAAGCAGAGTTTCCATAATACTGACCTGGTGTTTCTGTAGATCCCATTTACACGGTGTCTGGGGAGATGGACCATGCTCGAGTCGCCTTCAAAGCTTACTCGTCAGTGGAACGAGTGGTAAGAGGACTTGGCAGGCCTACTATTTCTTTTCTTGAACCCTGTGAATGAGTTAAGGCTTATCATGCACCACAGCAGTAAGCAGAAGACATTGTGCACAGGGGTGGATCTAGCCATCTTGGGGCCCTAGGCGAAATATCAACATGGAGCCCTCAAAAGTCATTCTTTAAACATGTAACTTACACAAAAGAAGGGTCACCAATTGGCATGGAAGGAGCACGGGAGCTATTTTAATGTTTTGTCTCAAATGTATCCTCGATTAATTTACATGAGCGGCAAATTAGGATCAGGCCTACTTTGTTTTGTGTTTATCGTGACTGTTGTGATACTTGGGGGCCCTAATGGAGGGCAGATCTGGTCAGGGCCCTAGGCGATTGCCTAGGTTTGCCTTAAGTCCGCCTCTGATTGTGCACACACAACGAGAGAGGTGTTATTTAAGAAACATTGCTGTCCCGTGAGCATCTCCATGCCAACGTGGCCTCGCCTGGGATTATCAGAGTAGTATTACAGCATGGCTGTCTAAATGACTTTCAGACAATAGATTATTTTTCCCCAGCATCAGGAAAAGCTGAGATCTCTCTCTTGTCTCCGTAGCGGAAGATGCCGGACTTCAGGTCCATGTTCAGCCACCTGCCGCACCACCCGCGCTACACCCTGCGGCTGGAGAAGGTGGACCCTGTGCCTGACTTCATCGACCGCAGGTGGCGCGGCCACGCCGACCAACGCAGACAAGTGCTGCAGCAGCTAGCCGGGTATGAGGAGTCTATACACACACACGTGCGCGCGCCCAGCAACACACACACACACACACACACACACACACACACACACACACACACACACACACACACACACACACACACACACACACACACACACACACACAGACCAACACAGACAAGTGCTACAGCAGCTGGAGTCTCTCTTGCGTACCTGTACATTCACCATTCATGTATAGTCCTACTGTATTTGCTTATCATTTAATACATGCTGTTTTTAAACATGCTTATTGTCACTGATGTATGGTGGTGTGTGTGTGTGTGCGTGTGTGTGTGCGTGCATGTGTGTTACAATAGTGTTGTTCCAGGAGTGCAGGTGGATCAGCAGGAGTGCAATGTGGGTGGAGTTGACCGGTGGAAGTACTTCAAACGGTACAAACTTATAACATGGCAAACAGTTGAAGAAGCTGCTATGTTCTTATTTTTAACCCCCCATCAAATGTACTCTATTTGATAATCTTGAGCATCACAGGACACAGCAATGTCATCCTTTAACCACAAACTCTAAATGCCACCACTGTCCGTGAAGTATCGTAAAGGAACAGTTACAAGTTACACTACCTGTAGATTTATGGTAATATATAAACCCACTGACTATTTGTAGTAATTCATTCTTTTCTTTTTATATCACCACTCATCTCTGTGTTCTCTCTTTCCCTCTCTCTTTCCCTCTCTTCTATATTTCCTCTCTCATGTTGCGCTTTCCATTATTCCGCTCTTCCCCTTCAAGACCTCTGCTCCCGTTCAGCCAGCAGGTTCCTGCTGATGTGGTCTTTGCAGTGCCCGCGTAAGTTCTCCTGCACAGCACTCTTAGAACCTGTAAGCTTAACAGGAAAAGCCATTTTTAATAAATACCGTTTACATCAGAATAGTGTGATTGTATACATTTTTTTTATACAATCACACTATTCTGATGTAAACGGTATACTAGTCACCCATGGTACTTTTGTGTGATTTGAAGCCCCCCGGGAGAAATTTGGTGGTGCGATATCCACAAAATGGCATTGTTTACATGATACATTTAATGCAGAATGAACTGAAATTCTGAATAAAACTTCATTTTAAAACGTCATGTGAACACTTCACAATTCGGAATTAAATGAAAGATCAAAGTGAACTCGACAGAACTATTTTATTCTGAATTATTAGTTCTGGATTAAAAACATCATGTAAACGTAGCCAATGTCATACAAGGAGGGTCGACAGGGCATTGATTTGCAGGCACTCAATCAGTTATTTTTTAAATGTCTCCATTGTGATACAGTAGTGCTAATTGCAGTCCCATTTCAAAGTTTTAAACATCCGGGCTTTCAAACAAATCATTTATCGTGATCTCCCTTATGTGTGTCTCAGTTTACATTATATTTTGTTTGAAATCCCCAATTGCAAAAACAGTGTTTTCCATTCCAGGTAAGATACGTTAAGCTTACTTACATACATAATATTTTTGTGCTGCTATTCTCCCGATGTAGGACCTTATGGTTACAATTAAGGAACATTTTCTTTCACAAATCTCACAGAGCCATAATATAAGGAACTCTTAAACAGATAAGTATTACTGTGTTGGAACTAATTGTTGTATTACTGCTGACCATTATATTATTTCATATCGTCACTGTCAAGCAGAAACCTTGTATCTCCACGTTTCATTGTTTTTTACTTATTCATTTATAAATCACTATTTTTATTAAATAATAATTTCCACATTAAGGCTAGTTATTAAATAACTTATCATAGATACTTGTGAAGACTGAGCAGTAGTATTGATTTATATTTTATAATGAATAAAGACTGAATATAAAGTAATAAAAAAGAGATACAAGGTTAGTTCTGGACAGCAACTACAGTATGCAATATTTTATCTCTCTGTATAATGTAATTATCTGCCTGATTGTAATGTACAGTCTTTGGCGCCCTCTGTCTTCTTGTGATTGTCCTCCTCCTCGTCCTCCTCCTTTTCCTCCTCTTCCTCTTCGTCCTCTTCCTCTCCTCTCCAATTTCGTCACCTCCGCTGCTTCCTCAGCTCCACTCCTCTGCCCCCGCGCGACGATCAGAGCGATGGGACGGGGGAGCCGTTCCAGTGTACGGTGGGAGTGCAAACGGACTACAGGGACAGCGAGGCCCAAACGGACCCCTACACCCCCGAGTATGTGCTGAGGCCTGGCACCGCCCCGCCTGAACTGGTCACCTTGGCCACACTCACCTGGGGTAAGAACACATCTTACACTACTACATTGTCACCTTGGCCACACTCACCTGGGGTAAGAACACATCTTACACTACTAAATCGTCACCTTGGCTAACCTCACCTGGGGTGTAGCTAGTGCTTGAAGTGGAGAAAGAGAGGTGCAGGAACCCTAATCGTCTGAAGATACCATCCAAAAAGGAAGTACAAGAACCCTGATTTTCCCACAGTCTCATCAGTACCAAATCAGTACAAGTCACGTTTTTGTAGGCCTATTGCCTGCACGCATTTGGAAAAACTTGTTTTGAACTTATAAAATGCGGCGCACGAGATAAGTTCTGCTGGAACCCTGATGATAAAAATTATGAGGAAGAAGACAGGGTTCCCCCCCACTTCAACCAGTGGGTGTAGCGAAGAGGAGTAGAGTTGTCCAGCTGGGACTTGAACCCAGATGTTTTTGGGTAGTAAACTGAGGCTCTGACAGCTACACCAAAGAGCCAGGCTCCTTGGTGTGACAGTCAGAACACACCCACATCCGTAGTGATGGTCACTCCATCACACTGCCTTTCCCTTTGTGCGCTTCACACACTCATGGTGTCCCTCACGCAGCTGCCCATCATGCTTCTCCCATCCAGTGTGCCCCATCATCTATGCTTCACCCATCACTGGGGTCCCTCACATGGAATTACGTCTCACACACAACACACAATGCTTCCAATGACCTCACGATAGCCATTCCACTTCTGACACCATTTGTTGCGAAGGGGAGTAGAGTTGCACAGCTGGGACTCGAATCCAGACCCTCTGGGGTAGTAAACTGGGGCTCTGACCGCTGCACTAAAGAAGCAGGCTCCTTGACGTGAGCGTAGACCCCTTCCCCTATACCCCTAAGCACTGCCCTGCCTAAAATGGTCACTTTTTCCACACTCACCTGGGGAGAATTCAACCAAATCTTTCACATTTATGATGGGGGGACAGATGATGCATTCACAAACAAAAGGAAATCCTTTGAAGAGAGAAACTAGAGCACACAGTATCTTAAAACTTTAAAGGTGCACTGTGTAGAATGTGCCCAGAAAGGTTACTGCAGGTATGCTGTTTATTCAAGCTGTGCTGCCTATTACCAAATTTGATCTTTTCATGAATATTTACTAAATAATAAACCAATATTTACTTGTATAACCAAAGTACAGTACGCTTTGCGGCTAAAACGTCTATTTCTGGAAATTCAAAAAGGCGTACTATGGAGAAGATCCCCCTTCTCATGTATGAAAAGTGCAATTTTCCCAGTCATAATGAATACTTAGAATTTGGTGGTGGTGGTAAGTATTTATGAAAAAGGTAATATTTGTGAATGGGCAGCATGAATTCTGGAAATAAACTACAAAATATATTACACGGTGCACCTTTAACCACCGACTAACATTTCAATGTCTCTCTCCCTCTCCTCTTTCCTCATACTCCAACTCGTCCCCCTCTTCTTTCACTTCTCTCCCCTCTCTCTCTCTCTCTCTCTCCCTCCTCTCTCTCTCCCTCTCTCCTCCCTCTCTCCTCTCTCTGCTCTCTATCTCCCTCTCTACCCTCTCTCTCTCTCTCTCCCAGGTCGTGGTCTGCCGGCAGGGCTGGCGGAGGTGGAGATGATTGAGCGTGCGCGTGCCAAGCGGGCGTGGGAGGCTAACCTGCCGCCCCTCAACGACGCCAGCCAGCTGGACAAGAGGAAGAGGATGATGGAGGAGATGGAGAGGAAGGAGTGGGCCTTCAGGGAGAGCGAGATCGAGAAGTGAGTGATGCAGGGAGAGGGAAAGAGGAAAGAAGTGAAGGAGGAAAGGATAGAGAGGGAGGGAGGGAAGGAGGAGGAGGATGGAGAGGAAGAAGTGGGCCTTTAGGGAGAGCGAGATCGAGAAGTGAGTAACAGTAGAGGAAAAGAGAAAAGGAGTGAAGCAAGTAAAGGATAGAGAGGGAGAGAGGGAAGGAGGAGGAGGATGGAGGAGATGGAGAGGAAGGAGTGGGCCATCAGGGAGAGCGAGATGGAGAAGTGAGTGATGTAGAGGAAAAGAGAAAAGGAGTGAAGGAGGAAAGAATTTGATGCAGGGAGGACTGGAGTGAAAGATCCTTGTGTGTGTGTGTAACAGAGGCTAACTAGCAGAGTTGGCGTGGAGCGTTGGTAAAACCTCCTTCCGATAGCCTCATACAGTCTCGTGCCATTGGGCCGAGAGACTAGTCCCTTGGCCCAGTGGTATCGTACTGTGTCTCCCATTGCCGGACCGTTGTAATTGACGAGTTCGCACGTTCGATCCCCGATCATAATAATAATAATAATAATACTTTCGTTTTATATAGCGCCTTTCAAAACACCCAAGGACGCTTCACAGAGTGTTGTGTTGGAAAGTGTGAGTGTGTGTGCACGTCAGTGTGTGAGCGTGTGTGTGAATGCATGTAAGTGAAAGTGCTTGTGGAACTAGCCGCCATAAGCCTCCAGGAAGAGATTTGTCTTAAGATGTTGCTTAAATATGACCAGTGAAGGGGCATTCAGGATGTGGTCGGGCAGATTGTTCCAAAGAATGGGAGCAGCAACATGGAAGGCTCTGTCACTGGTGGCCTTGAGCCTGGTACGAGGGACGATCAGCTGGCCCTTGGAAGAGGACCGCAGGGATCTTGAGGGGTCATAGGGGTGAAGGAGGTCTGTGAGGTAGTGGGGTGCCAGACCATGGAGGGACTTGAAGGTTAGGAGGAGGACTTTGTAGGTAATGCGTGACTTGTGTCATGTGTGTGTGCGCGCGGGCGCGGGTGTGTGTTTTGGGTGTTGTGTGTGTGTGTGTGTGTGTGTGTGTGTAGGCTGCAGGAGGCGCGTCTGGTGGTGCTGGTGAACCTGCTGAGGCAGCGAGAGGAGCACCAGCAGAAGGGGACAGTCAAGCGCCTGGACCAGAAGTACAGCCAACAGCAGAAGAGCAAGGAACACACTCTCAACCGCATACGCAGCAACTACATCATATGTGAGGACACACACACACACAACCATATAGACAGACATGTTTTAGGCTAGTGTACTGTATAGCCAATACAATACATCAGGGGTTTTCAATTTCACTGTCAGTGAGCCTCCCCTTGTAGATAAAGGGAGTAGATAAAGACAACCACCCCCCCCCCCCCCCCCCCCCCCGAAAAAAAAGACACAACCCACCCACATTGTACACCAAGAATAGCCTATCAATTATTACCCTCAAATAGGCGTTTCAGAGTGTAAGGTAAGCGTACCCATTAAGCCTATACCCTTTAAGCCCACTTTCAACTTTGAGGTCAATTTAAAGAAAGGGAAAAGGTGAATTTTGTTGTTCATCACCCTATCCAATTAAAGGGTTTAGTAACTGACAAAATGTTTTTTTATTGCAAAAAAATCACATTTTTTATCGTCGAGTTATCCCCGTCCAAGTGAACCCAGTCTCAGGACTACTGACAAGAAGTTGCCTCAAAACTTTGTTGTTTTGGGACATGTCAGAAATCATAGAATTTCAGCTAGTTCAAGTAAAATATTTTGAAAATACTTTCATATTTAGTGAACTTAGAGGTAAATGTAATGCTTTTTATATATATACATGCAGTGTTTTACTAAATTATAGCATTTCCCTTCAAATGGAAAGATGTGTTTTATGAGCGAGCAAACGCTGATATTCTCTTGATACAACCACACACCATCTTTATCTACCGTAAGACTTAAGGTGGTTAGGTATGAATTCTAAGCATATTCCAGTTTGTTTGGCATTGATCTTTAAAGAAATGCATCATGAAATGTTTTTGTGGAGTTGATTATTTCCATAAAATAGCTTTTTGTATAGGCGGGCTTAATGGGTACTAGGTGGGCTTAAATGGTACACCCCATTGAAATGCATGCAAGTTGGCATGCATGCTAATGAAAAATGCCTTTGAGGGACATAAAAAGTGCTGTACAATCTCAAGTTGTAGTTCAAAAAGGCGCAATGTAATGAACTAACAATAATCAATAAGAAAAAATATTTTTCTCTGTTTGGATGAAGAATTTTATGAAGTATATGAAGTAAGAGATGCTGTAATGTTTAATTAGGTTTTATGCATTATTTTTTGAGCAAATCTTACATTTTGGAAGAATATTTTGATCTGAAACCATTTATGCCATGTAGGCTACACTGTTTAAACTCAACTCGCACACCTCACCAGGTATTTTGATAATAAAATAACTATATGAGCTTATTTGGAACACAAGTGGGCTTAAATGGTACCAAAGGTATTCATCAATTCAGTGATAAACATTGAGAAGAGAGGTAAATCTTACTATTTAAGAAATCATTTCACAAAAAAATTGTGTGAAGATGATTGAAAAATAAAGAAATTTAGATTTTGGTGGGCTTAATGGGTACGCTTACCTTATGTGATGTGTATGTGATGTGTGATGTGATGTGATGTTATCTTATACCTGAATCTGTGACTGTGAGTTTGGGTTACTGTGGAGTCAGGCTCCATGTTCTGTTTGTCTGATGCTCCACATGCATGGTACTAGTAATGTGCAATAGTCCCATGATGCTAGGCCCACATGTAGGCTATGTCTGGTCCTTATTTAAACCAGTCTTGTGCAGCGCAAAATGAACTTCTGTTTCAATAACAATTGATAGCCTATATATTATAATAGGTACTACATGTTTTTCAGCAAGTTTTTTATTATTATTATTAAATTGTATTTACTTTCATTGTAATTCTTTTTTCATTTCTTTCATAATATTTCGTCTTAATGGAGGCTACTGTTACAGTAACATCACGAACAGAAGGCCTGTCCAAATCATTGCTTCGTTGCCAAGCCAAGCCAACAGTCAAATGGTTGAAAATAATGACGACATGCCTTTGATGCGCAAAGCTGTTCGATTACGGGTTGTAGCCTACAGAGGAGAAGCGATATAGCCGCAAGTCACCCTGCACTTCAAGCCTTGCTTGAGTGGATTCTCAGACGCACACAGAGCCGTGAAGTTAGGAGTAACTGAGATGAGGCTATCAATTTATCCTCCCCCTCACATCTTCGTCACTCACAACTGTCACATCATCAAAAAAATTTATTCACATTTAATTTGCAAATGTTGATGTGGAATTTGTCGCGCGCTGCTGTCCTAGGCCTACTACTACAATTTGGGCGATATCGTTTCAAAACTTAACTTCGCTTTGCAGAGGCGTATGCCTCCGAGGCAAACGCACATTGGTTTTGGACTGCTAGAAAGCATGAACCTTTATCTGCCATCCAACATTTCCCTGTTTTTTTTCCTCAATTTGACGATTTCATACTTCGACCTGATTGTGAGTAGCTTTAAGTCGCCGGATTCCCTTCGAAGTTTACAAACTAACTGAAGCTTTCAGAATGTCCATTGCAAATCCTTAAGATTGTTTATCGTGCGCGAGGACTTTTAAGCAGCGCTTGGGAGGGAGTGATGGCACGAGCCGTCACGTACGTCACCTTTCTTTTCTAATTTCTCCTACCTGCGCTCTGCTGCTTAATATTTTCGTCTCTCTCTCCCTCGCTCGCTATTTCCCCTCTCTCACTTGCTGGCTGGCTGTTCTTCAAGAATAAAAATCGGGTAAAGCACAGGAAGCTCTCCAGTGCTTGCGCCATGTCGTCGGTCTCAATTTACTTCCAAATAACGCCAATTGCCACCCTAACTTAAAATATTATTTAAGAAAGTAAAGATGAATTGAATTATAACACATAGGCCTACAAGGTCAAGTTCCTACTTACTGACTCCCCTTTTTCGCTGACTTCTGTTGTTGTAGTGGTAGTAGAAAGGGTGCATTTCATTAGGCTTCTAGATATTTACAGAAAATGCACCTTTCTTCACGTGTTGCCGCGCCTCCCCAAGCGCTCTTTGGCGCCCCCCCAGGGAGGCGCGCCTCACCTATTGAAAACCCCTGCAATACATGTACCCACTTACTTTACCACTCCTCACTTCTCCTCCTTTTTCCTCCCTTCTCTGATTCCCTTTAATCTTCACCTCTCCTACACCTCACCTGCTCCCTCTTCTCCTCTATTTCCCTTTCTTCTCCTCCCCTTCTTTCGTCTATCTCCTCTCCTCTCTTTCTTCCCTCCTCCTCTCGACCTCCCCTTGTCCTCTTTTTCCTCCCCATCCCATCTTGTCCTCTGCTCTCTTTCCTCCCTTCTCCTCTCCTCTCGTACTCCTTCCCCCTGTCCTACTATATCCTATCCTATCATCTCCTCTCTTTCCTCCCTTCTTTTCTCGTCCCCCTCCCCCTATCCCTTCCTGTCCTCTCCTCTCTGTCCTCACTCCTCCTCTCGTCCTCCCCTTCTCCTCTCTTTCCTCTCCTCTCTTGCCTCCCTTCTCCTCTCCTCTCCTCTCTTCCTCCTATCCCATCCTGTCCTCTCCTCTCTGTCCTCACTCCTCCGCTCGTCCTCCCCTTCTCCTCTCTTTCCTCTCCTCTCTTGCCTCCCTTCTCCTCTCCTCTCGTCCTCCTCCCCCTATCCCATCCTGTCCTCTCCTCTCTGTCCTCACTCCTCCTCTCGTCCTCCCCTTCTCCTCTCTTTCCTCTCCTCTCTTGCCTCCCTTCTCCTCTCCTCTCTTCCTCCTCCCCCTATCCCATCCTGTCCTCTCCTCACAGCGCTGCGTAAGCTGGTGGAGAAGCGGCGTAACATCGAGGGGAAGTTGGAGCGGCGTGACATCGTGAAGGACTACTGTGACTACGGCTCGGCCACCTACGCCCCGCTGTCACGCGTAGGGGTGTTCCCGGACCGAGATTCACAGCGCCATGTTGTCAAAAGCCCCCTCCTGGACACCTATGAAGGTCTCAACACTTTCTTTGTTTTTCTTATTTTCATGTCTTTTCCTCAGTTTTGTGTCCTGCTGTCAAGCCTGGGATTCTTTTCAGACTTGGACTTCTTTCTTTCTTTCTTTCTTTCTTTCTTTCTTTCTTTCTTTCTTTCTTTCTTTCTTTCTTTCTTTCTTTGCCTTCTTTTTCTACCTATGGTGTCGTGTGGTGGTGTCTTCCCCAACAGAAACACAGACCGCCATGTTGCCAAAAGAGCCCACTAAAGGTCTCCCTGACCTCCCTCTTCATTTCTTGGCCCGCCCCCCTCCCCCTGTCTCTCTGTCTTTCTGCCTGTCTGCCTGTCTGTCTCTCTGTCTGCCTGTGTCTCTCTTTTTCGTCTTTATGTGTGTTTGTTTATAATGATATCGTCTCATCTTCACAGCAGTGCCTATAGAGTCCTATGGAGTCCATTGTAGCATGTGTGGACGGTAGCCTCCTGTACAGCCATGGCCTCCTACACAGAGATAGAGAGAAAAAAAGAATGATATCACAGAGAGAGAATCTCAGAGAGAGAAACATACGGGGGAAGAGTGAAAGGGAAGGGGGGCACAGAGACGCAAAGAAAAGTTCAGCTGTTTCTGCCACTCTGTTCCATAGGCTAAGACAGCTCTCTCTCTCTCTCTCTCTCTCTCTCTCTCTCTCTCTCTCTCTCTCTCTCTCTCTCTCTTTCTCTCTTCTTCCAGGCTTGGTGCAGCTGGAGGCTAACCTGCCGGCGTCGGTACTGCAGCCGTGTATCAAGGCCCCCAAGCCGCGCGTCAACAAGGGCTTCATCAGGCGCGCCGACCGCAGCGAGATGGAGCTCAGGAGGACCTACGAGGTACTAGGACCACCTGACCATCTTCATCTTATTGTTTTGAATATTTGTATTTATATATTTTGGACATTTTCAGCATCTCTGCAACACTGAAATAGAGGAACACCCTTAATTGTATTTCTGTGAATCTAACACTGCAGTCCGGTTCTCGATTCTGATTGGCTGATAGCCGTGGTGAATCGGGGACAAACCCACACCTTCCAACTGAAGATTCTATGGGCGCCTAAGTCAGACCCGGCGCAAGTTACGCCCAAACTGAATATTTATATCTGTGGACGGCGTGCGGAAAGCAGAGTAGATATTTACCAAATGTGCAGCAATCAGTTTTATTAGATAGAGAATGTTGGGCAATGTTGAGCAGTTAAGTTTGGGAAGTCATACAAAATCCAAAATCCCTCGAATTGCAGCATGTGGATGGTTATGTTTGCAAAGGTCACACTATACCAGAGGTAAAAAGAGGATGGTATGGACACATGAACCAGCCAAGTTATGCACATGTTGTATTAATTAAGTTGTACACAAGGGGAAAAATGATTGACAGTTGGGGCAGTGATCAGCGGTAAACCAGGTACATATGAGGCGATGAGACAGTAAATCGACACATTGATGAACACATCCACAGACAGCTTCACATCTATGGACATTTTCTATTCTATATTTATTTAATGTGTGTATTATAAACATGCATTATCAGTCTATAAGGCCAGCCGTCTTACAAATGCACAGCTCTGCTTCTTTGCTGACGAACTGCATAAAAAAGAAATGGCATGCAACAGGAGAAACGAAGCTGTCCATCAGTATGGCACTTGGTTGTATGCTTGCCTGTATGCCGAATGGCTGACAAAATCAACCATTCTTTTTCTATTAGTACAGCTGCACTCGGGATTCTGCAACTGGCTTAAATGTTGACTTAATTCCTTGCAGAGTCGGAACGCACAAACGATTATAGCCCACAGATACATGCCACTGAAAAGGTCAGGGAAAGACCTTTCTAACAGTACCATGAACACATATGGATGCATGGATACATACACCAAAGTGATGTCTACGCAAACGTCAATTAAAACAGGCATGCAAACACGGATTTCCCCCCTTGAAAAATGACCGCACTTCGATGGTCCATGCTGAAAGCCATGGGGAGTGATTAACAAAAGGGTATTTCCAAATGTAATGTAGGCTACCCTAAATGTAAAATGTGAAGCATAGGTCAATTACTTCCTTACAAAACATGAATATGGCTAGGATAGGCCAGGGTAGGCATACTATTTATTTTCCACCATTACCAGACAAAGAACCACCAACCACATTGTTCATTGTGAACTGGATTAACTAATGTTAAACTGGTTATCATGACACGTGAAATCTGAAATCCCAACCAATTTTGGGTCATTACAAGTTACTTGTAAGGTTGCACTTTTTACGTTTGCTGTTTTGTTTAGTGCGTACACATGGCTTAAACATGGAGGTGCACATATTTACCACAAAGTTTTCTTTAAATACTAAATTTTATTGTGAAATTGATGTGTGCAATATTTTTTCTCTGTCAGTGTACCCAGTTCAAATCTCTTAATGTGCCCAGTTCTGCTTGCCACTTCAAATCTCTCTTTCAAGGTGCTCAGTTCAAGTCTCTCCTTCAGGGCACCCAGTTCAAGTCTCTCTCTGTGTTTCCAGATTAAGTTACTCTTTCATTGCAGCCAGTTCAAGTCTCTCCTTCACTGTATCCAGTTCAAGTCTCTCTTTTAGTGTTGACTAATTCAAGTCACTCTTTCAGTGTGCCCAGCTCTGCTTGTCAGTGTAAGTCTTTCTTTTAGAGTGCCCAGTTCAAGTCTTCCTTTCAATGTACCCAGTTCTACTTGCCAGCTCAAGTCTCTTTTTCAGTGTGCCAAGTTCAAGTCTTTCCTTCAGTGTTTCCAGTTCAAGTCTCTCTTTCACTGTACCCAGTACTGATTGTCAGTTCAAGTCTCAATTTCGGTGTGCCCAGTACTGCTTGTCAGTTCAAGTCTCAATTTCAGTGTGCCCAGTTCAAGTCTCTCCTTCAAGTCTTTTGTTCAATGTGGCTAGTTCAACTCCTTCCTTCAGTGTTTCCATTTCAAGTCTTTCTTTCAGTGTGCCCAGGTCTGCTTGCCAGATCAAGCCTCTCTTTCAGTGTACCCAGTTCAAGTCTTTCTTTCAATGTGCCCAGTTCTGCTTGCCAGCTCAAGTCTCTCTTTCAGTGTGTGCAGTTCTGCTTGCCAGTTTAAGTCTCTCGTTCAGTGTTTCCAGTTCCAGTCTTCCTTTTACTGTACCCAGTTCAAGTCTCTCTTTCACTGTGCCCAGTTCTGCTTGTCATTTCAAGTCTCTCTTTCACTGTGCCCAGTTCTGTTTTCCAGTACAAGTCTCTTCTTCTCAGTGCAACCAGTTTTGCTTCCCAGTTCCAGCCTGTAATTCAAATCTGCCTCAGTGTGCTCAGTACTGCTTGTTATCAGTTCAAGTCTCTTTCTCTGTGTGCTCAGTTCTGCTGCTGGAGATATGCTGGTGAAATTCTCTCTTGCAGTACGCCCAGTTCTGCCCACTGGAGGTATGTCTGACTTCCACCATAGCAGTCAGTTCACTCTCTGTCTAGGTGCCCAGCTTTGTCTACCAGACACATGCCAGCTCTGCCCACCCAGGATACGAACCCATGACTCACACCATTGCAGTCAACTGTGTATACCACTACACCACTGGGCTTCTAGTTGGCTTGATGATGAATGTTTTCACTCTTGGGGTAGGGCACAAGAGTTTAAACTAATGATTAAAAGAGGCTTGACTATGATTTAATCACTGGTTAACAAATGCTTTACAATGAGTCATTAATTGGGATGTTGACTCAAACTTAGCAGTGGTAACTTGGTAAATATCGTTAATACATCAAATTTGCAGCTTTAGTCATCATGGAGTAGCGGTTAAATAGCTGAGCTTGGAACATGAAGGATGCAGATTCAATCCTCAACTAGAAATGCATTCTCACAGAAAATGCTGGAAGCGGGCTTGCCTTTTGGGGCAGAGATGAAACAAAGTACTATTGAGAAAACAAAGCTAAAAGAAATCTTGGAAAAACTCCATCCACCCAGTCAGAAGTTATGGGCCAAACAATTCAGCCATCTTGGATTCAGCCATCTTGAAAGTGTTGTAGCTCTGCGTTTTGGGGATATACTAAATGACATAGATGGTATTTTAAGTTGGCTAAGGAACACTGCATATGATATAATTTTGAAAATCAACATGGCTTCGAGCGGGATTAGAACTCACAACCTCCATATCTGTAATCCAACCCCTTTGCCATTGATATTAAATGACATACAATACATGATATTTGAAGTTGGCTAAGGAACACTGCATATGATATCATTTTGAAAATCAACATGGCTTTGACTGGGGTTCGAACCTCCAACCCCCATATCCCTAATTCAGCACATTTGCCATTCATACTAAATGACATACATACAGGGCTGTAGTACTCGAGTCCGGACTCGGCCCAAGTCCGGTCTCAAGTCCGTTTTTTTATGGACTTGGACTTGTCTCGGACTCGGTATTGTTTGGACTCGGACTTGTCTTGGACTCGGACAATGGTCTTGCCAAATTAGGCTTTTGGACTTGCCGGGTCTGTCATTAAGTTTTGTTTAGAACACTGTCCATCATAGATTGTAAAGTGGAGCTTGAAATCCAATAACAAACAAGTTTGTCTTCACATCCATGCCATATAGGTTATCTTCTAAGGTTCACACTATTGACATTCATCCTTTCATTGTTTAAAACTGACCGACATGTGACTCGGACTTGACTTGGACTCTAATCTTTTTGGACTCGGTCTTGTCCCGGACTCGAACCTCTTTGGACTCGGACTTGTCTCGGACTTGACTAGTACTGGTCTTGGACTTGTCTTGGACTCTACAAAGGTGGACTTGACTACAGCCCTGCATACATGGCATTTTAAGTTGGCCAAGGAACACTGCATATGATATCATTTTGAAAGTCAACATGGCTTTGACTGGGATTCGAACCCCCAACCTCCATATCTGTAATCCAGCACATTTGCCATGCATACTAAATGACATACATGGCATTTTAAGTTGGCCAAGGAACACTGCATATGATGTAATTTTGAAAATCAACATGGCTTTGACTGGGTTTCGAACCCCCAACCTCAATATCTGTAATTCAGCACATTTGCCATCCATACTAAATGATATACATGGCATTTTAAGTCAGCCAAGGAACGCTGCATATTATATAATTTAGAAAATCAACATGGCTTCAGGTGGGTTTCGAACCCTCAACCTCCATATCTCTAATGCAGCAGCATGCATTACCACTAAGCCAAGCAGCTAATTGTCATGCATAGTCCAGCAAGACTATATTACATTGCATTGCAGAGCTGAACAATAGGCTTCTAGAATGCTTGCTCGCACCTGCTCGTTAAGAATGGAATCTTGAGACAGTGACAGTTGAAATGGAATCCTTCACTGGCTGCACCTGTTGTGATTGACTGAAAGACAGTTAGTATTGAGCCTTTAACAGGGGAGAAAATGAGAATGAGTTTTTTGTCTTTACAACATCGTTGTAAAAAAACTAAAAGGAGTTGGCACGTGTCCTTTTCACAGATCGGAGTCATGCTTGTGATCTCTCTAACAGTCTTTGAATTAAGTTTATAGGTGAAAGGGTTCAGGCACAAATGGACCTCCGTGTGGGACATGCGCTGATCTCTTGAAAAATGCACTTTTCAAAAGACTGGGATTCTCCATAGAGCCAGGCCTGTTTTTTTACAAACCTGCCATTTAAAAAGTATTGGGAGTTGGGAGATGAAACTTTCACAATTTGGAGACATCCCATAGAGCTCGCTAACAACGCGTCAACTAAACTTCTAGGTGAAAGTGTTGATGTTTTATGACCGAAAAAGCCTCCTACACTCTAATCTCTAGAGTGGCAGAACCTTGGTTCATGGAGGTTCCACCACTGTTTCCAATGGGGACCCAGGCTTTCACTAAATCGCCAAAAACGGGAAAACGACAAGAGACACGGAGAAGCCTATAACGAAACGCGATCTCCAAGCCGAGCCGGTCGTTTTAGTGTTTGAACGGTGTCTCTATCTCGAAAGGCCTAGGAGGAGATCCATTTTCTATTTTTACTGTCCCTGTACAAGAGAACCAATAAACAGGACTTAGAGATTACTATAATCGGGCCTTGCTCTGCAAGAGCTCTGCTCTTGCTCCGCAAGCCCGCTTAACCGCAAGCCCGCTCAATTAGTGCATTCAGGCCGACCAGAACGGAGCCGCACGTGACTGTGTTACCCGGATGAAACTGCTGAAGGCCACGCTGTTGTCACGGTTCGCGGAGAAAAAACTAGTATTTTGATGTTCGCATTGCAAACCAACTTTCCGGTTCGCGAACGCTAAAATCTGTGGCATGAACACGATGGCCGGTTCACGATTAGGTGCAGGAACGGCACCGGCATGGTTCTCCGTAGGCCTGAATGCGCTAACTATGGATATGACCATTACTTTCTTTCGTGCTTCTTGGAACATGGTATGAAAATGTACATTGTTTTTTTTGTTTTTTTGCAATGCTGATAAAGTAACACAAATTCTTTGAAGCGTGTAAATTGGAACTATATAGCCCTTATAAATTGGAACTATATAGGCCTTATGAATTGGAACTATAAGGCTGTATGACACTGTGGATGTCAGCAGCTTGAACTTGGGCAATTATAGACTAGCACTTTGGTAAGTTGGCCTTGAAGCATGATGATTGCCAGTTCAATTCCAAACAGAGAATCAATTTAAAATACTTTCTCACTTGTAACTATTAATGTTAGTGAATTTATCAATAATAATTGATAATGAAACCACACATAGGAAGCTGCCATTGCCATTGTAACACAGCTCTGCACACAACAAAATCAGAGATGAGCAAAGATCTAAGATACAACTAAATGTATTTCCAAATGCAATACAAAATACCCAGCACTAAAATGTTACAAGATACAAAATGCTTCACAGTAACTGTATCAATTATCAAAATACTGTGTTTTGCATTTTCAAAGTGCACAAAATACAACAGAAACTAATGGAGTGACCATGACTAAGGTTGTGTGTGTGTTCTGACCATCATGCAGCCTGGCTCTTTGGTGTAGCAGTTAGAGTCCCAGTCTTGAATGCCAGAGGATCCAGGTTCTGGTCCCAACGGGGAAATGCAGCTTCCCTTTGCTAGACAAAAATGTCTTGTGAGACATGACCAACAATAACAGTTAGACAGCATGTGATGGAGTGACCATCACTAGGGTTGTGGGTGTGTTACGACTAACATGTCAACAAGCCTGGCTCTTTGGTGTAGTGGTCAGAGCTCTGGTTTACTACCCCAGAAGGTCTGGGTTCAAGTCCCAGCTGGGCAACTCTATTCCCCTTTGCTACACAGCAATAAACTGTATGCCTACTCTAAACCACACAAACTGTTGTTAAACCATGATTTCCATTCAATTCTGAATAGACAATAATGTTCAGTTCTTGCAATTATGGAGAAGGTTGTATAAACAACAGGCTACATGGCACAACTAACTGTAAAGAAAATAATGGCACAGCTATGTGAAGGTCTGTATGTGAGTTCAATAAACAAAGTGTATCTTGTGAATCTTGTCCACGTATCTTGCAAAGCTTCACTAATGCACCATTTGTGGTCTTAAAGTGCCATCTTGTGGGTGATGCGTGGTGCAGCATTCGTAATGATCTCTATTCAATAATACAGACTTCGAGGCTGTTTATTAGGTAATAATGTGTAGTCAGATAGTCACCTTTACCCCCACCTGCCGATGTTACATGGAAATTGAACCATCAACCTTTTGATTACCAGCCTGAGTCCTTCACCCCTTTCCCAGACAGCCATGACCAGACAAACACTTGTGCATTCCAATATAGCTAGCTCCACTTACATACTATTTGATCTGTTGCACCATCTAGTGTTCATACTATGTAATTGCATTGTTCAGGAAAAAGTAATGTTTTTTTTTTTTTTTGACTGGTCAGTTGAAATCTATTTCAGTGATCTTAATCTTGTAAAGATGTTGACATTTCAAATTTCTCTTTCAGTGTACCCAGTTCAAATCTCTTAATGTGCCCAGTTCTGCTTGCCACTTCAAATCTCTCTTTCAGGGCACCCAGTTCAAGTCTCTCTTTCACTGTGCCCAGTTCTGCTTGCCAGTTCAAGTCTTCCTTTCACTGTGCCCAGTTCTGCTTGATAGCTCAAGTCTCTCTTTCAGGGCACCAAGTTCAAGACTGTCCAGTTCAAGTCTCTTTTTCAGTGCACCCAGTTCTGCTTGCCAGTTCAAATCCCTCTTACACTACACCCAGTCTTTCCTTCAGTGTGTCCAGGTCTGCTTGTCAGCTGAAGTCTCTCCTTCACAGTGTTTCCAGTTCAAGTCTCTTTCACTGTGCCCAGTTCTGCTTGCCAGTTGAAGTCTCTCGTACAATGTGGCTAGTTCTGATTGCCAGTTCAAGTCCCAATTTCAGTATGCCCAGTTCAAGTCTCTCCTTCACTGTGCCTAGTTCTGCTTGCCAGTTCAAGGCTCTTGTTCACTGTGCCCAGATCAACTCCTTTCTTCAGTGTGTCCAGTTCAAGTTTCTCTTTCAGTGTTTCCAGTTCAAGTCTTCCTTTCAGTGTGCCCAGTTGTGTTTGCCAGGTCAAGCCTTTCTTTCAGGGTAAGCTTACCTGTTTCAAGTCTCTCTCTCATTGTTTCCAGTTCAAGTCTTTATTTCACTGTGCCCAGTTCTGCTTGTAAGTTCAAGTCTCTGTTTCAGTGTGCCCAGTTCAAGTCTTTCTTTCAGTGTGCCCAGTTCTATTTGCCAGTACAAGTCTCTCCTTCTCAGTGCATCCAGCTGTGCTTGCCAGTTCAATTTGCTGTGCGTTCCCAGTTCTGCCCTCTAGTTCAAATCTGTCTCAGTGTGCTCAGTACTGCTGGTTGGATATGCTAGCTCAAGTCTCTTTCTCTGTGTGCACAGTTCTGCCACTGGAGATACTGTATGCTGGTGCAATTCTCTCTCGCAGTACGCCCAGTTCTGCCCACTGGAGGTATGTCTGACTTGCACCATAGCAGTCAGTTCATTCTCTCTAGGTGCCCAGCTTTGTCTACCAGAGATATGCCAGCTCTGCCCACCCAGGATACGAACCCATGACTCACACCATTGCAGTCAACTGTGTATACCACTACACCACAGGGCTTCCTGCTGGCTTGACGATGAATGTTTTCACTCTTAGGGTAGGGCACAAGAGTTTAAACTAATGATTAAAAGAGGCTTGACTATGATTTAATCACTGGCTAACAAATGCTTAACAAGGAGTCATTAATTGCGATGTTGACTCAAACTTAATATTATATTACACTTAGCTGACGCTTTCATTTTATTCAAAGCGACTTACAGTTATTATTTGTCAGGGTATTGATTACAGTCCCTGGAGCAATGTGGGGCTAGGTGCCCTGCTCAAGGGCACTTCAGCCACGGATGTGGGAGAGGTGAGGGGGGATTTGAACCTGCAGCCCCCAGATTGAAAGACCAACTCTCTAACCACTAGGCCACGGCTGTCCCTTAACAGTGGTAACTTGGTAAATATGCTTAATACGGCAAATTTGCAGTTTTGGTCATCATGGAGTAGCGTTTAAATAGCTGAGCTTGGAACATGAAGGATGCAGGTTCAATCCTCAATTAGTGCATTCAGGCCGACCAGAACGGAGCCGGTGCCCGCACCAGTTACGTTCGGCACTAAAGTGCCTATTTGCGAATTGCCCTTGTTCATACAAGGCTCTGAGCTTTTGACTGAGCGTGACTGTGTTACCCGGATGAACCTGCTGAAGGCCACGCTGTCGTCACGGTTCGTGGAGAAAAAAACTAGTATTTTGAGGTCCGCATTTCGAACCAACTTTCCGGTTCGCGAACGCTAAAATCTGTGGCATGAACACGGCGGCCGTTTCGCGATTAGGTGCGGGAACAGGCACCGGCACGGTTCTCCGTAGGCCTGAAAGCGCTAACTATGGATATGACCATTACTTTATTTCGTGCTTCTTGGAACATGGTATGAAAATGTACATTGTTTTTTTTTTTTGCAATGCTGATAAAGTAACACAAATTCTTTGAACCTTGTAAATTGGAACTATATAGGCCTTATAAATTGGAACTATAAGGCTGTATGACACTGTGGATGTCAGCAGCTTGAACTTGGGCAATTATAGACTAGCAGTTAGGTAAGTTGGCCTTGAAGCATGATGATTGCCAGTTCAATTCCAAACAGAGAATCAATTTAAAATACTTTCTTACTTGTAACTATTAATGTTAGTGAAATTATTAATAAGAGTTAATAATGAAAGCACACATGGGAAGCTCCCATTGACATTGTAACACAGCTCTGCACACATGGGAAGCTCCCATTGACATTGTAACAGCTCTGCACACATGGGAAGCTCCCTTTGACATTGTAACACAGCTCTGCACACCACAAAATCAGAGATGAGCAAAGATCTAAGATACAACTAAATGTATTTTCAAATGCAATACAAAATACCCAGCACTACAATGTTACAAGATACAACATACTTCACAGTAACTGTATCAATTATCATAATACTGTGCTTTGCATTTTCAAAGTACACAAAATACAACAGAAACTAATGGAGTGACCATGACTAAGGTCGTGTGTGTGTTCTGACCATCATGCAGCCTGGCTCTTTGGTGTAGCAGTTAGAGTCCCAGTCTTGAATGCCAGAAAATCTAGGTTCTGGTCCCAGCAGGGAAATGCAACTTCCCTTTGCTAGACAAAAATAGCATGTAAAACATGACCAACGATAACAGTTAGACAGCTATAAACTGTATGCCTACTCTAAACCACACAAACTGTTGTTAAACCATGATTTCCATTCAATTCTGAACAGACAATAACGTTCAGTTCTTGCAATTATGGAGAAGATTGTATAAACAATGGGCTACCTGGCACAACTAACTTTAAAGAAAATAATGGCACAGGTATGTGAAGGTCTGTATGTGAGTTCAATAAACAAAGTGTATCTTGTGAATCTTGTCCACATATCTTGCAAAGCTTCACTAATGCACCATTTGTGGTCTTAGAGTGCCATCTTGTGGGTCATGCGTGAGGCTGTTTATTAGGTAACAACTTGTAGTCAGATAGTCACCTTTACCCCCCACCTGCCAATGTTACATCACATGGAAATTGAACCATCAACCTTTTGATTACCTTTTGAGTCCTTCACCCCTTTCCCAGACAGCCATGACCAGACGAACACTTGTGTATTCCAATATAGCTAGCTCCACTTACATATTATTTGATCTGTTCCACCATCTAGTGTTCATACTATGTAATTGCATTGTTCAGGAAAAAGTG
>NC_085869.1:42213007-42228007 GCF_034702125.1 Engraulis encrasicolus
GCATGAGGGAGGCCGAGGAGAGCGGACGCCGACAGCTGGAGGAGAAGAGGAGGCGCGAGGAGGACGCCATCTTCAAACAGGTGAGGGAGAGCGAGAGAGAGAGAGAGAGGAAGGAGAGAGAGAGAGAGAGAGAGAGAGAGAGAGAGAGAGAGAGAGAGAGAGAGAGAGAGAGAGAGAGAGATATGGCTTTCAGGCCGACCAGAACGGAGCCGGTGTCGGTGCTCGCACCAGTTACGTTCGGCACTAAAGTGTTTGTCTGCGAACCGCCGGTGTTCATACCGGGCTCTGAACTTTTTCCGCACGTGACTGTGTTACCCGGATGAACCTGCTGACGACCACGCTGTCGTCACGGTTCGCAGAGAAAAACCTAGTATTTTGCGGTTCGCATTGCGAACCAATTTTCTGGTTCGCGAACGCAAATATCTGTGGCGTGAACACGACGGTCGGTTCGCGATTAGGTGCTGGAACGGGCTCCAGCACGGTTCTCAGTCGGCCTGAATGCGCTAAGAGAGAGAGAAAGAAAGAAAGGGACGCTGACAGCTGGAGGAGGCACGAATAGGAATGCATCTTCAAACAGATGAGGAAGTGGTGTGTGTGTGTGTGTGTGTGTGTGTGTGTGTGTGTGTGTGTGTGAGAGAGAGAGAGAGAGAGAGAGAGAGAGAGAGAGAGAGAGAGAGAGAGAGAGAGAGAGAGAGAGAGAGAGAGAGAGAGAGAGGCCAAGAGGAGGCGCAAGTTTGTGCGAGTTTGCAGCAGTGTATGGGTGTGTGTTCTGTTGTGTGCATGCATATGTTCAGTTCCCCATCTGTCCTCCCTGTAGGTGGTGAAGGTGCATCAGGACACGGTGGACGTGTATCTGGAGGACATCATCCTGGGTACGGTGGAGCAGACAGCAGACAGCCAGGCACGCCAGGAGATCCAGAGGCTGGCAGAGGAGGTCAACAATGTGGCCTATGCCCTGGAGGACACGTAAGACACACACACACGCACGCGCACACACACACACACACACACACACACACACACACACACACACACACACACACACACACACACACACACACACACACACACACACACACACACACACACTGTACACTTATAGTATACAGTCAGGCCCAACAGATAATTTACATTTAGAGACAGGAATCACACGGATCTCCTTTATCCTCAATTCCATGCCTGAAAATATACTTGCAAATGTTTGATTTTCATTCATAGCAGGGATGTGGTCTATTACTCCAGTGGAGTCTAGTATCTATAATCATGCCTTTTGAAAAAAGTGAACAGTTTTCAAGTACCAAGAGGTTGTCGTGCAACTGCAATTACAACTGACAACTAAGCCAGCAAAAAGGTACTTTCAAAATGCACTAATCATTTGGGGCCAATCTTTAACCCCATGTTCAACTCCTACAGCTAAAACCCTCCTTTGTTTTTTTGAGTGCCATGCTGTTATTTAAGTGTTTCCTCCTGGGGATTTTGGAGTGCTCTACCACCGCTCTCTCTGCTATTTTAGCATCCTCAACAGCAGTGGGGGTGGATTGTTTGTTATGTAGTCTCTATTGGACCCAGTGAGAAACAAGACCGAGGTCAACAGACTAGCTAGATGTTTCACTTACTTGTAGAAGAAGAACATTTTGCTTTTGGTGTAAAAAATACTGTACCGGTTTTATAGAAGAGAAAGTTACCTTCCGGATTCCGGTGGAGGGGAGAGGACTAAGTTCAAGTAGGGGAGAAAGTCAACTGAGTATCTTCAGATGTGGAAAGTCATTTTCAGCCAATGTTTTGACGTTGTTACGTCTTTCACAGAGTCTTCTTGGCACTGCTCCCAATTAAGCAGAAAATGACTGTCCTCATCTGAGGATGCTGATGACTTTGTTCCCTACTCTACAGGTTTATCTGAATGGCTTTGCAGAGGCTATAGACTCTAATTGACTACCTACTTTGTTCACCAGTATTTGTGTAACTCAATGGCCATCTAATGCTATAATGTACACTTTGCCATATAACTGAGTTTGCTCTGTGCCCAAAACAGTATAGAGTTTAAGAGACGAGTTTAAGACAGATGATTAGTAAATCATCTGAAAAGATGATTTGAAAGCCTTCAGACTTTATTTCCTTAGCCCGTTGATTCAAATCCATTGAGATGACACTACCCTGGCAACCAGATTGCAAACCAGTCAACGGGTTCTGACGCAAGCAGTTCATAATTACAGAACACAGGGTAACAAAATTCACAAAGGGTGAAGCTACTTTAAGTGAATTCTGTCAATGCCAATGACTATGGTTATTAAATAGCAATTTACTTCATGGTTATTTTTTTGACTGGTCTTAAGTATAGAGTACTGTCCTGCCACTGTTCTTAATCCTCAATCACTTACTGACATTCATTATAACAGGGCCTTTTGACCTGGCTTTGGAGGTAGCTCGTTAACCATGAGTCATGGTTAACGAGCTAGTGAGCACCTTCTCTAATTGATTTCCGTCATTATGCCAAATGTGGCACAGAGGTGGGCTGTGCGTCATCAGGCAGTGGTGTGCGAACTCACTGTGATAACCGACTTTACCAAAAAAAAATGCGAAATCAGATTGGAATGACTTCGGCAAAGGATCGGCAAAGGCCCTCAGAATCAAACCCAGGTCGCTGGCGTAATGGTACGGCGTCTTACTGTAGGTCATTTAGCCATCGTGCTCCCTGTTATTAATTAATTGATATAATGATTTACATTTACCTCGTGTAAGGCTGACTCTGCATGTTGGGAACTCAGTCGCAACTTGATGGAAATATGAGGTCGCCAATGTTCTACTTCTCACTATGCCTTTGCTCCTCCGTCCTCCACAATATAGTTTGATTCAGTTGGATGTCCACCATGCAGGCTGCCTTAAGGGGCGCATGGCTGCTTGGGGCACATGAATCAGTGGGCTAGTGTGCCATACCATGAAGCTGGGGACTCCCGGCCCAAGGTCGTTACCTTGTTGTTACCTTGGTCGTTATTCTTCCCCATTTCTCTCTCCCACTCATTTCCAGTCACCTTGTTCGACCGTCCTATTTCAATACAGACCAAAGAGGAGAAGAATATTTTTTCGGTATCATGCTGTTACTGTAATACCTTTTAGTTACAGTAGTTACTGCTTTCATTTTATGTTCAACACTTGCAAAGACATTGTACAGAAAGCTCACTCTAAAAGACAGGACCAAAAGATTCAATCGAAAAACGGCCTCATTATTTATCTGCTTTTTTAAGCCTTTTCTTAAAAAAAAAACCTCAAGGACCTCACACTCATTCAATCTTCATTCAATTGAGTCTCTAAGTACACAACGCCGGCAAAAAAAGCACAATGCCACCATGCGATTTAATTAAGGGAGCAGAGAGAGGCACAGAGGTGCTCTCACCTTCAACCAATTACTGTATGATGTAATTTAAACATGCTTTTCACACAAATAATTACATCCAGAAAGGACAAAACTGCTCTGAGATGGTACCCATTGTTGAGCTGTCAATAAATCAGACATCCATGTCTTTTATGCTCTGTGGTGTGCTGTCAGATGGACAATGCACATTGGCCTCAGAGCAACAGTGGGGTTATTTATTTGTTTCTTTTTTTAATGAAAATAACGCCGGCAAAACCATCACCATGTTTCATCAATTTGTAAATGTGCTGCACCTAGGCGGGGGCAGGTAATCTGACATAGCCTACATGGCATTTCTCAGTGAGCCCATTTATATGTATATCAATAAACCGTTTATGATCAGGTTTTTGGAGTAACCGGTTTATTCAAGTGACCATGTAAACTGAATAAACTGTTTATAATAATCGGTTTATTGCAGTTATCGGTTTATGAGAAATCTGATTCGCACAGGTAGGTTTTTGGCCAATAAACTGATTTCTCAAGACATGTATCCAGTATAATCGGGTCATTATGAGGTTATTGACATTCTAGAATGACAAGTAGCCAATCACAAACCTTGAATTCTAGTTTCGTGTCACACATTTGAGTGGAACACATGTAACCGAAAGACTGCATGTAAACGACAATAAACGGTTTACTCCAATAACCTGTTTATTCCAATTACTGTAACAACCTGTTTATAACCCGATTACTGTGGTAATGTAAACAGGCTCAGTGGGCCGACAGCCCTCACTGGCCAATACTGTTGGGTTTTCAGTATTTTCTTAGAGACTGGTCCATGATGATTTAGAGGGCCCCAAGCAGAAATGCCCGTGCCCTTTTTTGTCCCAGGGCAAATCTTTTGCCAAACCCAGGACAAGGTAATGTGAGAGGGCTCCCATTAATGTTTTGGTGAACAACTCGTTTCACTCAAGCCTTGCCAGGTTCACTTAATAAAGCATGTTCACTAAAATAATAATAATAATAATAATAATAATAATAATCATAATAGTAAGGCAGCCAAACTAAATCCACCAGTGGACAGTGATTCATCTACCGGTACTCTTGTTTTCTGCATTACTTACAACAGCACATCATCAGCACCTGGGCATTGACTATATGTAGGAAATTTATTATTTCCAGTGTTGCACCGATACCATTTTTTGGCCCCGATACCGATACCTGGCTGTGCAGTATCGGACGATACCTATACCACCCTATTTGAAATGTATATATGAAGGGCTGTAGTGCATACCACTTGGATGTAAAATTATCGCATGGCTTTATCAGGCTGCGGCCTACCTTTGTGAAACAGGAAAAAAAATAATACAAATTGAATCCAGGAAAACTTTTTATACTTTTAAAATATCTCTATGAAATAACTAATTTCAAGGCTGTTAAAGTGTCATACAAGCACCTGCAAATGGTATCAGTGCCCTATTTGTTGGTACTCGCCGATACGATACCACCATTTTAGTGCCGATCCACCAATCCACCGATACTGGTATCGGTATCGGTGCAGCACTAATTATTTCTGAGACCTGCAAGTCACTTTGAATACCAGTGTGTTAACGTTTAAACGTGTGTTCTCCTCTATCCCAGGCGCAGTACCTTGCAGTCCGAGGAGATAGTGTCAGAGCTTGTCTACAGCTTCCTCCTACCAGAGATTCAGAAGATCTCCATCAGAGACAAAGGTCAGTTGAAATGGAAAGGTGGTGGTACTGTGTGTGTGTGTGTGTGCGCGCAATGCATGCATGCTTGTGCTTACACAGTAACACACACTTGGAACAGATGCATTTAGTGTAGTGTATACTGTATATATGACCAATAACAAAATAAACTACTGCAACATTGTCATGGTGATAAAACGCACAGTCTCATACACTGCAACACTGTTATGCGCACTTAAGTCATCTGTCTCTTGGTGTGAACTACCCTTTATATCCTTTATACCCGCCCCCCCCCAAAAAAAGTGAAGCATAGTCAGAGGCGGCACCTGCATGCAGCGCGCTCCATCGTCCACAGTGAGGCAGCAGAGAGCGCCACCGTGGCCTCCTCCAGGGCCCCCAGGCTGGCCTCGCCCTCCGACCGCGCCTCCACCAGCCTCATGCAGGACGTGGTCCGGCAGGTGGAGGAGGACGCCGCTTCCACCTCCACCTCCACCTCCACCTCCACTCCTGCAGCCAACACATCGGCTGTCCCAGCAATCTGACCGTGCCGCTGGCTTGGCCCGTTGCTGAGGATCCCCCTTGGGCAACGTCAGGAACCCCAGAGCACGGAACTGACGACGTTAATGGCGATGTTCTTTGGGAACACCTTTTGGTTTGGGGATGAGATGTGTGTTTGTGTCGCCCGAAGAGATGACGATGACTTCTGACAGAGGAATAAGACTTTATTAAAATGCTATGCATCAATTCATTATTATAATAATGTGTTCAATGTGTAGTCTTCTGTTAGTAATAATGAAAAAGTGTAAGTGTGTTAGTGGTGCAGCAGGTGGAGGAGGCATCCACTTCCACCCCCTTGCAGTATCAATTCAACACTTTGAGAGTCGATTTAACATCTTCTAGTGCAGTGGTTCTTAACCTTTTTTTTTTTCTTAAAGCACCCCCTTACCTGTGTCCAAGATAAGATGCGCACACCCCAACCCAAATTTCTCCAGGTATGTACACGCTAAAAATGGAGGAAAGTGATCAATTACAATGATTCTCGTTCGAGACAACTCAATAACTTAAAATCAATAATGATTTTAAATGAGCAAAACATGTTTTAATTTGGTTTTGATTTGGTCTAATTAGGATGTTTGCAAACAGAATTGTGGTCACAGACAACATTCCGCGGACCCCCTGCAATCTCTGGTGCACCCCCAGGGGGTGTCCGCACCCCAGGTTAAGAACCACTGTTCTAGTGTACTATGGGTCCCAGAATACTCTCATAATGTTGAATTAACACTGCATTTTTTTCATGCACCAAGCACCCCCATCATGCTGCTGGTTTGCCTGCTCTGCTGAGGAGCATCCAGGGCAACATCATCAGGAATTCCAGAGGAAGGAATGGTGATAATGATATTGATGCCCTCTTACAGGAACACCTTTTATTCATAATAATAGATGTCATTGATCTAAACAATCCATCGAAATGATAAAGCACATCAGAACTTTTCTACAAAATAACTAATTTCTTATCTACTCAGCCCCCTGCACACTGCGCATGGACTGCCAAACCGCATCCTGGGTAGGCCTACGGCACGTTTATATTAACCTGTAAGAACCTTTTTTCTCACATTCTACACAGACAACATTAATATTAGTTTACCACCACCTTCTGGATGTGATAGCCTACTAATGGGGATGGGAGCACGATGGAGCGTTCACCACAGTTTACATAAAGTTATTGAAAATGCACTAGACCAAGGTTCCAACTTCCAAAAGTACTGAGATTTTAACAATGTCCATCATTTAAAGGTACACTGTGCAGGAAATGGTCAAAATGGTCATTGAAAAATGATGAAAAATGAAAAAAAAGGTCATTGAAACTTGGCTGCCTATTACCAAATTTGATCTTTTATGAAAGTTTACTAAGTAATAAACTAATATTTTCTAGTATGGCCCAAGTACAGTCATTTTTGCAGCTAAAAATGGCTATTTCTGGAAATTCAAAATGGTGGACCATGAAGATCCCCCTTTTCATGTATGAAAAATGCAATTTTCCAGTCATAATGAATAGCCTACTTAAATTTGATGGTGGTGGTAAGTATTCATGAAAAAGGTAACATTAGTGAATGGGTAGCCTGAATTCTGGAAATAAACAACAAAAAATCTCACACAGTGTACCTCTTGTAATGACATTCCCTTTCCACCAAATAGGCCAACATTCTTGTGTGTGTAATTAACTCGCATTTGCGCATTTGTCTGAATCAACTGTGAGCGCACCATCGTGCCATCAGTGCGCTGCCAGAGCGACGGGTAAACCACACGTTTCAGACTGTATCCTCTGCTGGGAGGTGTTTCCCTTCACTCTCGTAACCAGGAAATGAATTGAGCGCAGTTCTACACACCAGCACGTCGATGTGACAAGTGACAACTCCGCGTCCTTATTTTGTCGGAGCTCCCTGGAGGGGAAAAATCGAAATGTTAGATGACAGAAGCTGAGCTCACCGCTAGTATGGTTTGTTTCGGCGATGGTATGTGAGAGTCGAACTACGATGTGCTTGTAAGTACCATGACATGTAGCTTGTGATATTAGTTTTGGCGCTTACCTGTCAGGATTTTATTGTCACATGTTTTACCATTGCAGAGATTGGGTGTCACATTTTTGGTGACTTGGGTGGTTGCGCGCTACTTGGTAGCGAAATTGACTTTCTCGTCTTTATTGACCCACCGCCGAATAAACAACAGTAGTCTAAACAATATCTAAAATGATGATTCCACTTTCCTTAAATGTATTCTGAGTGTATCGGGTATGGCTTTTAGACTACATATAGGCTAGACAAATCCAAATATAAACAGCCTAGTTAGGCTGCAGTGTAGTTTAGTATTTTTACGCACGCTTGGGAATGTGCGCATGCACTGAAGGTACTCGAAATGTGCCCTTTGTGCCTTGCCTTGCGTTAGCGAAGTTGACTGAAGTGCAAAGGTTCTCTCCCGTCCGAGATCGAGGTAGCCTATTGACTGTGTTGAAGAAATGTGTTGAGTCCAAGCGTTTCACCAAAAGTATACGTTTTGGGGACGCATGTGTCCGGTCTATTTAGGCTACCTGTCTACAGCAGGTAGACTGACCCTGAGTTTCAGTTCACAGCAACCAGAACTTAGCCTGCATTGGAATGTCTGAGCACAGCATGGTCCCTTAAGGCTTGACATGGCCTATGCAACTTCAAATATGAAAGGGCCTAATAGGTAACATTCGAAACTTGAAATTTTATTGTTTTTTTATGCCATTATCACAATGACAAAATTAATTTCAATGCATTTTAATCATCTCTTGATCTCTCATACAACAACCATAACCTACTATGTCTTAGATTTAAAAAAAAAATCAGAATTATTTTGTAATAAAATTGAATCAAATATCAATTAAATTATATTAAAAAAAAATGCACAGGCTATCTTGCATAGTGAATACTCAAGGGTATTCAAATAAACAGAAGCCAGGTTAGCTACTGTTAATTGTTAACCCCAGTAGGCTGTGTGTTTTGTTGTCAAATCATTCAGACTGTTCTCTTAAATTAATCACCCGCACGTCAGACTGGATTTACAGGTTTTGACGTTACTTGATACCATGCTCTGTTGTCTGTTAACCGGTTACGGACTGCATTCATCTATAGATTAAATGAAACCTGGATCATAATAGATTTCCAGTCCAGACGCCTTGTCACTGATGGCAATGGTTGAAATATTTTCATGGTATTCCTGTTTTGTTCTTGGAGGCTATTCCTAGAACCTTGCCCATTAGTAAACCAGGTTAAATTAACCTTCTGGTACCGGCAGTGGTAAATCATCTAATAGAAGTTACTATGACACCCGTGCGTTAGCAGGTTTACCACTCCTTGTAGGTTAACTTAGCCAGGGTTATCACTTATTATGTATAGCCTACCAGAGAGAGATCTTGGGTGTACTCACTTACGTGATATACTGTACAGTACACCAGCAACCATGCACATTTCATTAAGGGGGTGAAATAAATATGTTTTCTCTTCACAAACTTTCTTTTATGATCATTTTAAAACCTCATATGATGCAGTCTATATGGGCCTTTATTTACCCAAGGTGTCTGACTCACTGCTCTCCTTCATGGCTTCAAATGATATTCTTTGTTATCGCACGCACACGCACACACACACACACACACACACACACACACACGTACACAAAGGCAAGCATTTACACAACAAACATACAGTGATGCTTGAAAGTATATGAACCCTCCAGACGTGGTCAATGTTTTTGTTTTTTAAAAAGAAAACCATTAAAAGAAAACATTTCCATCACCATGCTTCACTGTTTGAAGGAGGTTGTACTCTTCATTTGCAGTGTTGACTTTTTCCAAACATGGCAGTTTTGATTGTGACCAAATAACTCTACTTTGGACTCATCTGTCAAGAGTATTGACCCCAACAAACCCTCTGGTTTGGAGGGAAAATGTGTGTATCGTTATGTGGTCAACTGTGACCTGTTCAGTTCAGTTCAGTTCAACTTTATTGGTACGCAAAGGTAAACTCGGTTTGCAGTTTACTCGGTCCACTTGCTACAGAGAGGAAACAGCAGAAGATTGAATTTCAGGCAAGTGTGTGAGTTGACCGTCAGTTGAACTGTTAAGTATTACTATATACTGTAGCTGCATTTCATCAGGTATTGAATCTTGGACATGATAAACAAACCTGCCAACCCATTTAGAAATGAGTCTGATGATGCTGGATCATCATGGTTGATTGATTGATTGATTGATTGATTGATTAACCTTTTGTCCAGATAGGTTAGGTTGGGTATGACAGCTTTGCATTGCCAAAAACAGTGACATTATGTGTCTATGAAATGGCTTGGCTCTCTGATGGTTAGTGCAACACATTGGTAACATACTGTATGTTCTTCGAGTTTTGTTGTAAGCTGGCTGGACGAACATCTGCCACACAGGGCATTTCCCCATGGGCCGACTAGACTGATGGGCTGATGCTGTGGGGCTTTTTTGTGTTTTTTAGAGACTGCCTCTCAATTTAGATAGGGCCTAGATGCCAGGGCATTCTTTCAGGCCCAGTTCAGCCCTAGGTGTAAGCAACTGGACTTCATCTTGGAGCTTCTTGAAGATTGTAGCTTCTTGGGCTGGAAAGTGGGGGATGGGCGAAGGATTCAAAGAGCTACTCTAATGAGTATAAGAAAGAGCAATACACATGTTATGTGTTTACTATTTTTAGATAGCAATAACAAGGTACCATAGCCATAGTCATCTTAAATGGAATCTCAAGGCAAGGTCCTACCAAATCAATACAACACAATGGTATAAAAGGAAGAGACCTTATTTAACCCCTCAGGGTCACGCCGTGCTGTGCTGTGCTGTGCTGTGCTGTGCTGTGCTGTGCTGTGCTGTGCTGTGCTGTGCTGTGCTGTGCTGTGCTGTGCTGTGCTGTGCTGTGCTGTGCTGTGCTGTGTGTGTGGGGGGGACTGGGGCTATGTGTTTGTGTGTGAGTGTGTGTTTACAGGAGCATGAATAGTGAAAATAGCCTAGGTTAGGAGGGGTGAGTCTTATGTCAATAGGTCAATAGGGTGTAGAAAAGTCTATTACTTCCTAAGTCACCAAAACGGAAGATGCTTGTTAGAATGAAGAGTGAACATCCTTGAATATCATGACCTGGATGAATGAAAAAAAAGAATTGAAGGAGTAAAGGTCCGTTCTCTTCAGATTTTCCCTTATTTATTATGTGACGAGATTGATGCTTTACTTCTTCAATTCACTGAAAAAATTATATCACCATAGTACAGATCGGAGAGTTGCAGGTTTAAATCTCAGCCTTACCAGTCCTCCCTACACCTCCATCCATGGCTGTGGTGCCCTTGAGCTAGGCACTTAACCCCACATTGCTCCAGGGACTGTAAACCAATACCCTGTGTCTAAATAACTGTATAGTAAGTCGATTTGGAAAAAATAAGTGTAATAATGTCATCATAACAGGGGCTGTGTCTTACTGGGTTAAGATCATGGAAGCATGTCTTTTCCACTCTCATGACTGAAAATCTTCACTGTCACTCTAAGGGCCGTTTATATGAGGGCGATTGCAAGGGAAGTTGACAAAATATATTTGATCAGAAGTGCCTTACGTTTATATCGCGATCCCGCCATCAGGGCTTGAAGATGCAAAAATCTGAAGACTCCTTCCAGAGTTGGGAGTTTTGAAGATGACCCGGGTTGCGCCTCCGTCTTATCGGCAAAAAAGCCAAAACATATACACGTCCCAATGGTCCCATACACCTTCACGTTACACAGATGTTTGCGTCTTCAGACCCTGATGGCGAGGCTGCCGTGTAAAAGAAAGACACTTACGATAACATGTTTTGTCATTTTCACTCGCAATCGTCCTTGTGTAAAAAGGCATCGGAAAATTGAAGAGGAGACGCTACTTCTGTGTCTTCTGTTTTGATCGTCACCATATGAAGAGTTCAGATGCAAAACCCTCTAAGTGCCATTTCAGAAAATAATCTTAATTCATTTTTATTTAATACAAAGCTATCAAAATTGCCATTTTTAAAATTGTATTCATGTAATATAACTATTAATATGTATTATCAAGTACATGAATGTAAACCAAACCAACAACAGGTTTCTCTAAAAATATAAAAGTGCAGGTCTTCAGAAATGGAGTTAGGGGGTTTTGCATCTGAACTCTTCAACGTAGCCTCAATGTTGTTGGCCAGCTCTGCAGGGGGATCAGCATGAGTGAGGAAGAGGAGCAGCAGCAGGCGAAGACTTCTGAGGAAGAGGAAGAGGAGGAGGATGAGGAGCCCAAGATCTGCCAGGTGTGTGGAGACCAGGCCAACGGGTACCACTTCAACGCCATGACCTGCGAAGGATGCAAGGGCTTCTTCAGGTATGCTGAGGAACACACACTCACAGACTCACACAAGCATGCGCAGACACACACTCTCGCGCGCGCGCACACGCACACACACACACACACACACACACATGTACACACACAAAACACACACACACACACACACACACACACACACACATGTACACACACAAAACACACACAGACACACACACACAAATGAAAAGTGATTAGTCTCTTCAATATTTTAATAGTAAGAAGGGCATTGACGGGTTTATCGTGAGGTCAAGGTGAGTTTGATCAAAAATGATTGCGCACCACTACTGTAAAAGATACCGGTGATCAGGTAACCTCATAATGTCCAACGTTCCACCAGTTGAACTCTGTACTAGTCTGTGAAAAGACTTTACCTCCTATAATACTTCACCAGAATGGCATGACACATGTGAGTCTTTAGAATACATTACAACTAGGTCATTGCCATTTTGCTAACAACATACTTAAAACTGGAGCAATCTCTTAAAGCCACCCTATACGTGTAAAGGCCTGAAATTGGGAAGTATGTCTTACCTAAAGAAGATAAGACTGACTTTGCAGACCACTGTCTTGAGGTTTCATAACATTACGCAAGAGTGATAAGAAGAGTAGAGAAAGAGAGAAGATGACTTGTTGGAGCATGTTAACGTTTCATCTTTGTCCTTGACTCTTACTGATAATCAAAATAGATAAGAGAAGACTCAGACAACGCACCTAATTGTTTTAAGGTTGGCAAATAGCCAGCAGACGACCATGATTAATACCCAGGTTGTGTGTGTGTGTGTGTGTGTGTGTGTGTGTGTGTGTGTGTGTGTGTGTGTGTGTGTGTGTGTGTGTGTGTGTGTGTGTGTGTGTGTGTGTGTGTGTTTGTGTGTGTGTGTGTGTGTTCATGCCATTGGAGTCCTTGGTGCTCACGTTAATGGAACAGATTCAGTACTTGTACTTGCTGGAGGTGGTCCATTATCAACGACATATGGTAATAATGAATGACATCAAAAGGTTGCCATTGCCATTGACTCGGATGTGATGAAGAATATGATGAAAGTGAAAGCCCAAATGGGAAACTCCAACTCCCATTGTCATTGTGACACAGCACACCACGAAATTGCATTCATGCCCGACCCGTGAAAGGGGGCAGCCCCCAATGGCGCCAGAAAGGGATCAATGCGGCGGGACAGTACCACGGTCAGGGTACCTCAGTCATAGTCATGGAGGAGGATGGCGGAGAGCACTGGTAAATTACTCCCCCCACCAACCTGACGGGTCGTCGAACCGGCAACCTTTGGACTACAAGTCTGGCACCCTAACCGCTTATCCATGACTGCCCTTTGATGATGATGATGATGATGATGATGATGATGATGATGATGAAGAGGAGATGGAGGAGTAGCAGCAAGAGGAGAAGGAGGAGTGTCCTTAACCCATTTTAGCCTGATGACTCGTATACAGTATGTTGTTTTACCTTTAGTGCCTGGAGTGACATACGCTGCTGCTCTTGAGATTTTAGCTTTTTTAATAAAAATATGGGTATGTTACAGCTGAATGAACACTTTCTAATGCAAGATGAGGGCCAGGGCTTAAATGCAACGTATTTCATGTTATGTGCATCAGAGGCTAAGCTACGTATTTAGGTTTTTTTAGGCTGAGGGCAACTTTCCCAACAAGGGCTTAGGCATTTAGCGTTTAGGCGTTTAGGCATTTTTTGTAGGTGCTTTAGGCATCAATGGGTTAAGTGCCCATAAGTGGTGTCCTTAGATAGTGATGGCTGATGATGGTGGTGGTGGTGATGTGGATGTGGTGGAGGAGGAAGAGGGTATTCTACTGTTGCTGCTGCTGCTGCTGATGGTGGTGGTGCAGATCCATCAGTGGTGTTTAATAACAGCACACTGTTTTTGAGGAGGAAGGTCACCACCATGTGATGTGGTGGTGGTGGTGATGATGATGATGATGATGATGATGATGATGACGATAAAGAAGAAGAGGAGGAGCAGGATGATGATGATGATGATGATGATGATGATGATGATGATGATGATGATGATGATGATGATGATGAAGCCCCTTCAGTGGTAACCCCCTTCAGTGGTAACCCCCCGGACAGGCGGACAAAGATGCGTCTGTCTATGCACTGCCGCCTTGTGGACACAGGATGGAATTACAATTTAAAATAAGTGTTTCAGACAGACAGACAGACAGACAGACAGACCGACCGACAGACATACCCTCTTATAGAGATGCTAGGACGCATCTAAAAATGCACATTTGCTTGGTTAAGCAATGACGTGTTTACTGTACTGTAGATGATATATGCACATCTTCAGTCTTTTGTAGTAAGTGTGCAATGTGATGATACAGAAAGTCTAATGTGGTTTTGATATAAGACAGAGTGGTGCTCCAATGCCTCTTTACCAGGTGTCTGTCTTTGTCCTCTTCCATTATCACCGCAGGAGGGCGGTGAAGTGAAGAGAATACATAATGTCGCTTTAATGTCAGACGTAGCGCTAGACTAGAGTCACACTCTTGTTTCTCATTTTGCATGTGTTTTTTCCCAGGGCCGCTGACAGCTTTGGCTAGGCCCTTGTGAAAAAGTTATCTGAATGGTCCCCCCACTCAGTCCCCCCCTCTCCCTGGGCCCGGGACAACTGACTCCTTTGTCCTACCCCCTGTCGGCTTCCCCTGTTCCTTTCCCACCACAGGATGACTATAAAGATCTTGCATAATGTTGCGTTAACGTAAGATAGTAGGCTAGCACTCACTGTATGTAGTCATGTGGTCTCTTCTTGTCTGTTCTCTTCCACACCTCAGGAGGGCGATGAAGAGGCCGGAGAGCTTCAAGTGTCCCTTCCAGAGGAACTGCGTCATCACCAAGAGCAACCGGCGGCAGTGCCAGGCCTGTCGCCTGCAGAAGTGCCTCTCCATCGGCATGAGGAGGGAGAGTGAGTGAGCAGCTCGGACTATATCTCTGATTGTTTGTCTGTTTGTCCGTCCATGTATCTGTCTGTATCTGTCTGTGTCTCCCATGGTCTGTCTGTCT
>NC_085869.1:42233007-42235507 GCF_034702125.1 Engraulis encrasicolus
AACAAGCACGGCTGCTGCGGGGGAAGCAGTTATGTCACAGTGCGGCAAACCCAGTTCACCTTTGGCTAGCCTATCAATAAAGCTGAACTGAACTGAACTGAGCTGTTTACCATCTGATAGCGAGTACTACACATTGTGGTGTGTGTGTGTGTGTGTGTGTGTGTGTGTGTGTGTGTGTGTGTGTGTGTGTGTGTGTGTGTGTGTGTCTGTGTGTACGTGTGTGTGTGTGTGTGTGTGTGTGTGTGTGTGTGTGTGTGTGTGTGTGTGTGTGTGTGTGTGTACGTGTACATGTACGTGTGTGTACGTGTGTGTACGTGTGTACGTGTGTGTGTGTGTGTGTGTGTATGTGTGTGTGTGTGTGTGTGTGTGTGTGTGTGTGTGTGTGTGTGTGTGTGTGTATGTGTGTGTGTGAATGTGTCAGTCATCTCACGTTGCTCTATGCCCCTTTGGTGCAGATGGAATCGGCAACGATCTAGCTCACTGCTGTCAAAAAAAAACCCTAACTAGATGACATTATCCAGAGTCTTGCCATATGTAACAGATGAAGACATGGTATATGCTGTTTTGGTACTCTAGCAACAGGCTTAATAACAGATGTTATAGTACATGAAAGGGTTAATTGCCTTCTCAAGTGTTTCTGGTTGTTATGGCAACGACCCTGTTGTTGCCACGCTGTCATTAGGTGGTAACCATAGAGCAGGGTTTCCCAAACTGAGGTGCGTGCACCCCTGGGGGTGCATGGCCTGCTACAAGGGGGTGCGCGAGCTGAATTGGACAATGGGGGATATGTGTGTTTTATTCAGCATTAATGAAAAAGAAGTAGTTTTTAATTGTATGGTGAATTGTGTGCTTGAAGAAACGTCAATTCTATTGGAAATGAGGCTACCACAAATGACTTTGCATAATTTGTGATGATTTTTGCAGTGAAACCATACCTAAGTGGCCATCAGCACACCAACACATTCGCTTAGGGGGTGCGCTAATCACATTGAAATGCAGGGGGGAAAGTTTGGGAACCCCTGCCATAGAGGGGACATAATAATTTACTCCCAAATGGTGGTAAAGCTTAGCTTCTGGAACAGCCTGGGGTGCCACAAATCCAACCAAACCCTACAGAGACACGTTGGAAACACCACACCGGGGCTCAGGTGAAACTCCTGGTAGCGTACCTGTAGGCCTACCTGTGCTTACCATATGGCTGCTGGTCGCGTGCTCTACAGGTGGGCACTGATAGTCTAGTAGTGTAGTATCGTTTTTCCTCTATTTGACTGTTTTTCTTTCACAGTCATGGAATTAATAAGACAAAAACATTCCACACAATTCATATTGTTTTTTGTTTTTGTTTTTATTGGGGGGGTGCTTTTTATGCATTTATTGTGACAGGACAGTTACAGAGGGACAGGAGTTACAGAGAGATGGGAAAGGTTCGGCAAATGTCCCGGGCTGGAATCGAACTCGGGTCACTGGCGTTGTAACCCAGTGTCCTACTGTTAAGCCATGGCAGGGCCCATAATTCCTTCTGTAGTGGAAAACATGAAGGCTTGTTGATAGATTACTGCACAGCGGAAAAATTGGTGTCAAGATAGAAATGTTGACCACTTTTTTTCATCTCAGAGGTGCAGTAGAGATACTTTTGTACCACTCTAACACATGCAGCAACTGTGGGCGAATGATCACACAAAATGATATTGCATCATGTGCAACAAATAGTATATGCTTCGAAAGCAGAGCTGCAATTGACCTTTGGCTAAGGCCCCTAGAATATTGATTGATCAATCACAGTGCAAAAAGAGGTCCGACCGAGGTTCGACAGTTTTTGACTGACAGCGCTCCATTAAATTCCAACACAGACAGTGCTCTCATGTTATTGGTCTCGGCAAGATATTACTGTTATATATTTATTCAAATATGGTTGGAAATTATTCAACAGTTCAGAGTTCCATGCACAGCTCCTAGGTGCTGGTAGATGCAGGAATGCAATACTTAAGTGAGCCTGATGACGCACTGAGGCGAAACGCGTTGTTCGCTCTAATAAAACGAGCATAGAGACGAGCAAGTCAAGAATGTGTGCGGTAGACTTCTTTCCTTTGAAGAATGGTTGGAAATTATGTAAAGGTAATTATTGAGGTATTCGTAATATAGATGCACTATCAGAGGCTAGCCAAAAGCGTTTTCCCATGCAATCTTTTTGATGGGTGGTGGTCTGTGCAGTTGTGACGGAACAAGAAGGAATGAACTGGCCTATCTGGTGAACAGTCTTAAGTGATCAAGAAATGAAGTATGAAAGGATAGTGCCAGACATATGTTATCGCTGAATGAAAAAAAAACCTCTCAAAATATTTGTCTGTTTTGTCTCTGTCAGCTCTATGTCTCCTTGCCAGTTACGTCTTTCTGTGTTTGTCGTTGCTGCCATATTGTAGCCTAGGGGTGTGTTACTTATTATATGCTCTCCAGTGGTGTCCCTGGCAGAGAGGCCTTGAGGGCGTAGGGGTGGCTGACT
>NC_085869.1:42240507-42263007 GCF_034702125.1 Engraulis encrasicolus
CTCGGTGCGTAATTCCAAGAGCAGTATAATGAAAAGGAAGAAAGGAGTCGCACACTGGAGCTGAATGCAGAATCAAAAACTGTATTAAATAAAGCCGAAAAAAGTAAATAAAACCGACAGACAGGGGACAAACGTTTTGGGTCTAGCCCATCATCAGTGTTCCCAGTTTCTAGTTTCTCAGTTTCTATAGTGTGTTGTAGTTCATCTGCTCACCCCTGATGTGATGGTTCAATGACTCAAACCCAAATAGAGTCCTTAACTCATGTCTCTCTCTGCTATTGTCTCACATTAGAGATTCAAAAGTCATATTTACTTGAAGATCACATACGTTACATTTCTTAGGAGTCTTGATTACATTTTTACCAGTTTACAAGTTTTTTGTTACTCCCCTTTTCTCTGCTCTCTCCCAGCCTGCTGTTCCCCAAGATCATGGCGTGCTTGACGGAGATGCGGACGATGAACGAGGAGTACAGCAAGCAGGTGCTGCAGATCCAGGACATCCAGCCGGAGGTCTCGCCCCTCATCCTGGAGGTCATCAGCCAGGACAGCTAGCCTCGGCCCCCTAGCCTGATTATCATCGACTTTCAAATCTCCTCGAGACTTGGTCTGACCAAGAGCATAACAATGAACATTTCCCAAACAGCATTTCCCAAATGGCCTCCCTTGGTTTGCGAATGATTGTTTGCTTCCCAACAAAGTGGGAGGAGTTCCCGTAATTGAACTCAGAGAGCACTTGCATTGACTCTTGACCTGACTGGTAGCAACGCTGAAGCTGTTGCGTCACTAGGAGGGCACGGCCTGGCTATTGGCCCCCAGCCATACATAGGAACACTTGTATTGGAAGGAATGGCTGACACCCAGGGCAGGACTGGGCAAGACATAGGAAATAGGGCCCGGGCACTTTTGGCTTAAAGGGGCCCCTCATAATTAGCGGTGCAGAACTGAGTCACCGGTGGGCCCCACACCCTCGTGGGCCCCTATTTTCAGAAATGTTTTAAAAAATATATCCTGTATATAGTGGCCAACGAGGGTGCGGGGCCAACCGGGAAATGCCCGCTATGCCAAATTTCCAGTCAAGCCCAGCTGACGCCAGATCGCTGCCATGTTTAACCGCTATATTGCTGCTATCAATTGATGACAAACCAATGCACACATAATCCTGTAGGTGCTGGTAACATCTATACCAACAACCTACAGTGAGTCCAATAAGTATTTGATCCCTTGCTGATTTTTTTGGTTTGCCTACTAACAAAGACATGATCAGTCAATAAATGTTATGATAATATGTACTCTAATATGGAGAGACAGAATATCAAACAGAAAATCCAGAAATCAGCTTAAGAGAATATATATTAATTTATTTCCATTTAATCGAGCAAAATAAGTATTTGATCCCCTGCTAACTGATTACAGTTCCGGGCCCACAGACCAGATGGGCACTTCCGATCAACTTGTCATCTGAATTAAAGACACCTGTACATACTAACATGCATAAAAGACACATTGAATCAGCAGAAGCAGTCCATAGTATGAGTGAATCAGTCACACTCCAACCTCACCAGCATGAGAAAGACCAAAGAGCGTTCAAATGATATCAGGGACAAGATTTTAGATCAGAACAAAGATTAAATGGGCTGCAAAGCCACAAGAAAGAGACTGGGTATTAATGACCCAGCTGTTGATGCATTTCTTCCAAAATGTGAGGAATACAAAATGACTATCCATCAGCCTGTCTGGGGTTCTATACAAGATTTTACCTTTTGCAGGGATTTGATAATCATGAGAACAGAAAGAAAGCACCCTAGACCTGTACGGGATGGACTAGGCAATGATATCAAAGCTACTGGGACCAAAATCACTGAGAAAACTACTGGTAGCACTTAATGCCACAGAGGTTTAAAATCCTTTAAAATTCATTATGACTGGAAAATTGCACTTTTCATACATGAAAAGGGGGATCTTCATGGTTCAGTAGTGCACACATGGTACCTCTACTTCAGAAGGAACCTGTGCAGTCCCACCTGAGGTTTGCCAACGGACATCAGACTGGTTTAGGATATGATAAGGAGGTGCTGTAGTCAGATGAAACCAAAATCAAGCTGTTTGGCATTAACACAATTCAATGTGTTTTGAGAAAGAGTACTGCTGTCTATGATCCCCTAGAACACCTTCCTCACCATAATGCATGAAAGTGGTATCATTATGGTTTGAGGGTGTTTGTCTGGCCAAGGCACAGGACAACTTCACATCATCAATGAATGGATGGAGGGAGACATGTAATGTGCAATCCTGAGTGCAAACTTCCTTCCTTCCACCACTACACTGATGGGTGGGCCATTTTTGGATCTCCCCACATGACAATAATACACAACATACAGTCAAAGCAATGAAGCAGTGGCTCAATAAGAAACATATTAAAGTCGTGAAGTGACCTAGACAGTCTCCAAATATTAACCCTATAGTAATTCTATGGAGAGAACTGAACCTCCCATTTGCCAAGCTACAGCAACAAACTATGAATGTTTTAGAGATAATCTGCAAAGAAAAATGGGCAAAACTATTTTCTACTATATGCACAATCATTGTCATCAACTAAAAGTAGCATCTGACCTCAGTACTAGAAAACTAGGGCTTTGCCACAAAGCACTTTATCTTCTTTTGCTAGAGGGCTCAAATACTTATTTGCCTAAATGAAATATAAATAAATTAAAATATATTATTTTAAGTCATTTTCTGGAATTTCATTTTGATATTCTGTCTCTCCATGTTTGAATACATATTATCATAAATTTATAGACTGATCATGTCTTTATTAGTGGGCAAACCGGCAAAATCAGCAAGGGATCAAATACATATTGGACTCACTGTATATACAGACCCAAGACTGTCCACGGCAAAAGGCTTAACAAGCTAGCCGCTCGGGAACAGCTAGCTCACACACTGAACTTGGACAAACATTAAGATGGATGACTATTATGAAGGGAATTGAAGGGTAGTGGAGAATATTGCTAAAGACAATGTCAGGAAAAGGTGGACACACACACACACACACACACACACACACACACATCACACACACACACACACACACACACACACACACACACACACACACACACACACACACACACACACACACACACACACACTACACATCACACACACAAATAATCACAAATAATATTAGCTGAAAAAGCTAGCTTGCTCCGTTGGACCAGGATAAACATTGGATGGATGACTCTCCTAGGTCTGGTTGAGAGGTTAGGGGATTAAGTAGGGGAGTATTATGGTGAACATCTCCAGAAGGCGGACACACATACTCACAAACATCCTTCAGAAAGGCTGCTTTGCTTCGTTGTACTAATATGTGTCATGATGTGTGAGCAAATTGGATTATATTTTGGAATATTTTGTCAAATGTGACAAGAAGGTGAACCAGTCTTTTGTAGCACTCGCACACACCTACCAACACACACACACAAATACCCACACACACACGCACACACACACACACACATGCGCGCGCACACACAAACACACACACACACACACACACACACACACACATGCGCGCGCACACACAAACACACACACACACACACACAATTATGATTGTTTTAGGTCATTAACTCACTGGACCAGAAACAGATTTACCTCAAGGAAATACACTTTCTGCTATTTCAGTCCCATGACGCTACAGTATGTGTGCTGGCTTGGCACTTTGGAATCTTGTGTTGACTTATGTTATTAATAATAACTATGATGAAGCTAATAGCATAATTGTTTGTATGTATATACACAGACAGACTAGTTAGCGAAAGCTAATGGGTTTCAGACACAACTGAAAGCACACTATTTTAGCCTCCACAGGTTATTTGATACAACAGTTTTTTCAAAGCAGGATCTGCTTGCTAATGTTAAAGCCAATCATTAGTACGTACTATAAACCTAAACCCCAATTCAGAATCTAATCCCAAGTGGAGACACTTGCTAACATAAGCTTGGAAAAAAAAATGTGTGGATGTATGTTCAGCAGTTTTGCAGTAGCATTGGCCTGTGATATACCCAGTGGTCGAGTTGTAAAATCAAAGCAGAGGAGATGATCAAAGATTGATTCTGATTATTGGGGGTTCAGGGTTTCTCCCCAGAGAAATTTTTGACAATATAGTTGTTGAAAGTGCAATTTTAACACAATATGTGAGGAAGGGAGGCCTGTTTTAGAGGGGGATGATTTTTGACCATTTTCATTGTTTGGGGGATGGCATCCCCCCTCATCCCCCTACAACTCGAGCCCTGGACATATCCCTTATGTGAATAGGAGTTGTGTTTAATATTCATTTGTTGCTATATCTGCCATGGGTGTCTGGATGATTAACAGGCTCAGGGAGTTGGCATAGGCATGACCTTTGCAGGAGACAGGAGACCCCAAGTAACACACCAACCATCCAAAAGAGTCCCTCAGAATCACAGGCTCAGAAAGCTAAATAAATTATGCCACAGTTTTCTGTTAGTCGTATAGTTGCATTTCTGTCTCATTGACTTTGTTGAGTATTTGCTGATGTAGCTGTGGGTGCACATTACCATCAGCACATTGAGTGGTCTGACCGACTTTATATATAATTCTTCACTTTCTGAACTGGGGATTGACGCCTTAGGAGAATCTCTGATGGGGATAACACTGGTTCGGGTTAGCATATCACATTTTGTTCTACAGAAGCATACCAAAGTGCATGATGAGAAAAAAATCGAGTTGCTCTACATCGATTAATATGAATAATCAATGAACAACAAAAAACTTTTCTTTTTTTTTTTGTCGAGCTTTTATCAACTCCACTATAATTTTATAATTTACATAAAACCAGTGAAGATAAGGGAGATATACTGTAAATAGCTTCCTTGTCATTTATATTGAATTACATGTAATACAGGCTAAGACGGATTAATCATTCTTCTCAATTCAGTACCCACCTGCCCATTGAACCAACCCAACCTGCCCAAAGATGCCTACAGAATCAAAAAGTTTATACAGGGACCAACACCGTTTGTTGTTGTTGAATATTTTTTGTGTGTTTGTGAAGGAAATATGCTAAACAGTACAGCCATTATGATGCAAATTTCATGTGTCCTATCAAAGTCCTATCAAATGTGAATTACAAAAAAACAAAATTTTGTATTTGAATTGCACATTATCTTCTTAGAAAATGTTGTCCATTAGAAATGTTGCCTACGTCTGTAGAATTGATTATATTAATGGACCTGTTTGGGAGGATGTGCAGTTGTTCTGTGCTGCAATCCTTGACAAAATGCCATTTGATTTGTGCTGTGCTGAAAATGTGTTCTGAGAAGTGTGTAGTTAGTGTGCCCTCTGCTGGTAGACTTTGTCTTCGAAAGAAAAAAAAGTATCAGCTCACACTTAATATCAATGTTTTTCTGTGTGTTTTTTTGAATGTGTGTGTGTGTGTGTGTGTGTGTGTGTGTGTGTGTGTGTGTGTGTGTGTGTGTGTGTGTACAGAGTAATTGTTGTGCTCATGGACTGTGCCTATTGCCTAGGTATGCTGCTCTGGTTCACGTTGTAGTTAGATGGATCGACAGCATCCCCAGGTTATTGAGCAAAACTTGTTTTATGTTTTTTTTCTGTGATGAAATTAAAAGCCTTCAAATCTGTAGCTTGCCATTTTTTCAACGATTCACAGTTGTGCTGTTGTGTATACATTCAGTAGCTGGTACATTTTACTTTTGAACCAGGTTTGTGATACCTCTGAATGCCGTAGTTCAGAGTTGTGCTTCTCGAAAGCTTTGTAGTTGCTTGCCATTTAGCAACTTGAATGGTTGTGAATGGAAAATGTAATTGCAACAAAGTAGCTAACGTATGCCTCTTTCTTCCACTGCCGGTTTTCTGGTAGGCCTACAGCTCGACAAAGCGTGACTCGGCCGCCACTTTTTGCGCTGTGCACGACACAGCTCAATCATAAAGCAAAAAGTGGCGGCTGAGTCGAGCTGTAGGCCTACCAGAAAACCGGCAGTAGAAAAGAGGCAATGGTTTCGAGAAAAAGCACCCAAAGTTGTCTGATCAAGATCCTTCAACAACACTTCAGCAACACAAAAAGATGCCAGTTGTTTGGCACATGTACTATGTAACAGCACTGTAACACCTGGGAATGGAAGTACTGTATGTGTCTTGTGAACAGAATCGGTCATGGTCATGGATGCTGCTGTGCAAACGCTGAATATACACAGAAACGTGTGTGACAGAGCATGACACGGGAGTGGATTTTCACTCCCGTACCATCCATCCCGGTCCCAGAAAAAAATCCCATCTCGTCCCATCCCATCCCGGACTGGAGTAAAAGAAACAAATCCTATCCCGTCCACTCCTGAAAAGAATGTCCTGCCCACTCCCACTCAAAATCAACCCCACTCCCATTTCATCAAAAAAAACAAGGCCTTTTTTTTAGTTTTTTAAAGAAAACATTGACATTCCCGCTCCCCTTTATTTTTATTCCCTCTCCTGCCCGCTCCCGTTCATCTATACAATTTTGACCCGCGGGAATTCCTGAAAAATGTCCGCCTCTAGTGTGTGACCACCACACTCTTGACACACTGGATAAGCCTGTCTGTCCTTCCTCAGGTGCACGGTCATACATAGATGATGTGCTTGTGCTTACTGCTGTCAATCATTTTTTAAAATAATAATGAACAACCCTGTGTGTATGTGAACCATGAACGTGTGTTGCTTTGTTACTTACTTAAGTAAAAAATAACTACAGAGTTGCTGAAAGCAATTGAATGTATAAAAGCCTGATTTTCTGCTAAATGACAGGTTCACCCATGTAATAGTCTGGCAAGCTTATTGCACAATTTCAGTACCAAACAGTGAATTGGGGGGTTCTCAAAAATACGTAAGAGACATTCTGCACACTTCAAACACTTGTGATAAAGAAGCTGCACTGTTTTCACTGCAAGCTTTCAGTATTTATACTGTATCTTCATAGGACAGGTGAAGAAGGTACTGATGAAGGTGTAAAGACCGCAAGCTCAAGGTGAACTCAGGGAATCTTTTTTTGCACAAGATCTGAAGTGTGCAGATTGTCCCTCTTTGCTTAAAAGTTTCAACTAAATCTAGTTCAAACTATTGACTAGTGTGTGTGTGTGTGTGTGTGTGTGTGTGTGTGTGTGTGTGTGTGTGTGCCCGTGCGAAAGTCCATGCATTCACACTCATTGAGGTGATGCAGTATAGTTCAACACTTGCAATTACAACACATTTGAAACATAAAGAAACAGCCGAGACAAGTGGGATTCATTTCCAGGCTATCCTACTCTTTATTTAATGCAAATTACAGTACCAGGTAACTATTTCTCTGAATCGGAGTCACACCAAGGACCAAAACGGACATATTTACAAGGAAAAAGGAGACATTTAGCATACCTTCACAGAAAAAAAGTATATATTTCAAATAAAATAAAAATTTCAGTCACAAACGAGAGGCATTCAAGTAGTAGTTAATGTTATACAGGTTATCATTCAGCTGTATTTTTTTGTCTTTATCTTCTTTTAAAACCCAAGACAGTTGTGTTTCTGTTTTAAATCCACAAGAGGTGTGTGATGCGTCTGTATACAACCAACAGTCCTTGAAGTTTTTTCTATATATTTTTTTCTTCTTTTTCTTGTTACCAGACATTTTTTGGTAAATACTATTTTAAACATTTGTGTCTTTACATGTTTTAATGATTTTTTTTATTTTCTTTTTTTTCTCAACTCTTATTGTAACTTGAGTCACAAGAAAGTGGTCACACCATTTTTGTGGATAGCAACACATACATGAATGCAAATCTTACAAGCAAGCTTTACATCAGAAGTGGGCAGAGGAAGGGGAAGAGAGAGGGCGTGTGGGGGGGTTGATGGGATATGGCGTCAGGGTTGTGTGAATGGCAGGGGAGCTGTGGAGGGGTGTCAAGATGAGAGGAGGGGGTTAAGCTACAGGACCCCTCTAGTGTGTGCTATTGACTGTGAGTCTTACATCCTGGACAGTATGGTACTACAGACCAAATAAACAAAACAAAATAACAAAGGAAAACGAGCAAACAAACAGGAAAATAAACAAATCATTATTGCCTCCAAAGGGGGTGGGTGTGGCTTAGATTTGGTGATGAGTTATGACATCACTGTCTGGCTTTGGTAGTGAAACACTCAACAAAATGTTAACACTTTCATTTTCCGATATATTATGACAGAAAAAAAGAAAGACGAAAAAAAACAGATACAGGGAAAAGATACAAGAAACACGTATATGTGAGTATGGGTTTTCATGTTTTGTGTTGTGTTTCGTTTTCTTTTTTTTCCCCCGGTAAGGTTCGGTGAGAGGTGATTCTGTTTGTGCGACCCCCTCACTGACCACCTGAAGAGTCCGAGCACCAGGCAGAGCTACTGTACCACAGGGTGACATCACATACAGTACTGTACATTCAGGAAGATGGGGCGAAGGGCCTGCTCACGGGCTTTGAACACATTACATTACGATGAAGCCCCCCCGAAACGCTTTGAAGTACAGAGAGAGAGAGAGAGAGAGAGAGAGAGAGAGAGAGAGAGAGAGAGAGAGAGAGAGAGAGAGAGAGAGAGAGAGAGAAAGAAAATAATGTAGGTGAAGGCAGGAGGGTGTCAACAAGTCTGTCCAATCAAAAGCACCCAAGAGAGGGGCACAAAGGAAGAGGCTACTGCATTGGTGTGTGTGTGTGTGTGTGTGTGTGTGTGTGTGTGTGTGTCTGTAAGCGTGTGTGTGTGTGTGTGTGTGTGTGTGTGTGTGTGTGTGTGTGTGTGTGTGTGTGTGTGTGTGTGTGTGTGTGTGTGTGTGTGTATCTACACTACAGTGAATGTGTGTGTGTGTGTGTGTGTGTGTGTGTGTGTGTGTGTGTGTGTGTGTGTGTGTGTGTGTGTGTGTGTGTGTGTGTGTGTGCACTGTGGGGACCTTTTGGGTTTACGGGGACAGACAAAGGAGGAAGGCAGGAGGGGGTGGGAGTCAAGGAAGCAAAGGCACTCCAAACTCTAGATACACTATACAGGACTGGTTATTGTTACAATATAGCTGTCACCTACTGTACAGATAGGATTGAACTCTATGGCTGGAGAAAGCGTCTGTCTCATCTACAGTATCCAACAATCAGTTCATATTTGCCCTGAATATTTTTTTTTTTCGTTAATCTTTCTCACTTTTTATTTTAAAGATTTTTATGTATTTGTTTTCTGTTTTTATTTTTGTTTGCTTTTTGTTTACTTTTTATTCTTTTTTTTAATCCCTCACCCTTTTGTTTTTGCTCTTTGAACAGTTCTTAGGTCAGCCTATTTACATACGGTGAACATACCCACAGAAATAACAAAGAAAAACAAACAAAAAGAAACAAAAAAATGGATAAAACAAATATAATAAAAACCAACAGAAATTCAAGAGTCAACAAGCCAGAATTTGGTGAGGAGCAAATGGTTATCTACGCTATATTCATATTTATGAATGTGTGTGATATCGAGGGTGAATGTGTATGACTGTATTTATATACACAGATTCCTTATGGAACCATTATTTCAGTTGACTGCGGTGCGGATAAACAGCTGTTGTAGTGTGTGTGTGTGTGTGTGTTTACATTAATTCTTTTCCCTCTGATGCCATGCCACTGGAGGGATGAGAGGTGGGCTTGGGGGGGGAGGTACGGGGGTGTTCTGTCCATCTCTGGGCTCTTGAGAGGTCAAGGTTGATGAAGAGGAACAGTTTAAAAAATGAGTGATAAAAATAAAATGTAAAAGTTTAAGAAAACGGAACATTGGCCAGTTAGTGGTTAAGATGCTATGGGCAGCTGAGTGTTGGACAGAGTGTATCATCATCATCATCATCATCATCATCATCATCATCATCATCAGCATCCCTCTCATCTCTGCAGCTGATATGACAGATCTCTATGGGCCTGTATGTGCTGTACAAACTCTACTGTACAGCACACAAGAGTCTTCAAATCCGATACCCGTGACACAAACACAGGGCTTTTCTACAGGTGGATCCCACGCAGAGCGCTACCTTGGTTTCCATTCTGCTTTTCCAATAAACACTGTTTAAAAAAAGCAAAGGATCATATCACACCGTATCGCCTCTCTGTCTGCCCTCGGAACTACCTCAGCTTGCCTATCAACTCTCTTCTCTCACCTGCACCACTTGCACTTGTAAGCATACTAGTCAAATGATGCAGCAGCAAGCATATACGGTACAAATGGCGGACAGAAGAGGCCGCTGCCTCCAAAACATACAATTCAAAATAAATACGTCAATCGTGTACGAATTGTGTACGGCTGTCTAATGTCATCTGCAAAAATCTCATACGTTAAGGACCGAGAGTGAACACACTACCCCCTGGAAGCATTCAGCATGGACAAAACAAAACCCTCGTCAAGTGTTCCAAGAAACACAAGCATGTGCATGGATATTGTGAAGTGAGTGTGTGTGTGTGTGTGTGTGTGTGTGTGTGTGTGTGTGTGTGTGTGTGTGTGTGTGTGTGTGTGTGTGTGTGTGTGTGTGTGTGTGTGTGTGTGTAGATTTGTGTGTTTCCATTTTGTGTATTATTTTCTTGGAAAAATAGTAAAAAAACAAAAACAGAACACAATGGCAGCAGCAAATATCGCAACCGTGATCTCGACAGACTCCAACCCCAACACTTCTGGATATATATCTACATATAGATATACCTAAAATATATAGAGGATTTTATATGACGCAAATTAATATATAAAGTGTTTATGCATGTGCGATGGCACAAAAACAAATAAATGGGAGACATATCACACACACACACACATAATCTCGTATGTCAATCGTAAGGTCTGACCGTTGCGTCTCTACCCCCCCTGGTTTCAAAAGCCCTTATATCTTTGTTTCAACCTCCCGCCTTAGCAAACAGAATTACATTAAAACCAAACAAACCAAATCAAATGACAAGAACACGTGGAAAATAAAAACAATAATAAAAACGCCCCGTTTTTAAAATTTGAACCAACTTCTGAACCCATCGTTGCGAGTACATTGCTTCGGCATGCGAAAAAAAAACAAAAAAACAATAGGGGTTCAACTCTTTTTCTTAAAACGAATTTCTCAACTTGTTTTTTTTTTCTCCCCCCTCGAAAGAGTACATATTTGACAGGTCATTATTGGACTAATAAAATCAGGTCAACGGAACTTCTTTTCAATGCATTTTTTTACACGATTTTTGATCCATTTTTAAGAAGAACAAAAAACCTATGCAATGACTACATGTTTTGGATGTTCCCAACCTAATTGAAGCCATGCACCATTACTGTGTGTCCCAGGGCTAGTGATGACATGGAGCCTGGCAGCGGTGGGTGGGAGAACTCAAGGGTCAAGTGTAAGTCTGATGAGAGGGGAGGGAAGAGGAGGAGGAGGTGGTTAAGAGTTGGTGAGCAGTGACTGAAGAGACAGAGAGAGAGGGGAAGGGATGGAGGACAGGTGGGAGAGAGACAGAGAGAGAGAGAGAGAGGGAGAGGGAGGAGAGGAGGGAAGTGAATGGATTTCAGCTACAGGATTGCTTCCACAGAGGAGATTGTCCTCCGAGAGCTACTATACAAGAAGCTCTCTGGCTTAGTGTGTGCATGCATGTGTGTGTGTATGCGTGTGTGCGTGCGTGTGTGTGATATTTGTACCTGCATGCATACAGAGTATGTGTGTGTGGGTGTGTTTGAATGTGTGTCTTTGTGTGAGTTTATTTGTTGTGTTGAAGTGGACCACCACTCCTCCGATCTCTACATTTGCCCTTGCTCTCTCCCTCTGCCTCCTCCCCGCACACACACACACAGACATACATAAAGACTTTGCTCCATACATGTGTTTTGCAGAAATATACAAAAGTTTTTGTCCTTTTTTTAGAAAATAAACACATCACAATAAAGGGGGGATGGGAGTTAACATTATCGGTACATGTTCATCTGTTTTCGGTAAGTGTAGAGCGTTGAGCATGTTGTGTGAAATGTCTTGTGTGTCGGTTGGGTTGTTGTTGTAGTTGTCTGCATTTTGTGAATTATTTTACGGGGTTTTTATTCTACCCACCCCTTCCCCCCTTCTCTCTGGTTGGTATCTGACCAATGAGCAATCGGGGTGGGCGTCGGCTTAGACTAGAGGGAAGGGCCTGATTGGCTGGGGCACTCAGGTGGATGAGTTAGAGGCGGAGGCAGAGGCAGTGGTGGTGGTCTGGCCGCGATCTCCACTGTTGGCATCTGTAGGGCAGAGATAGTCTTAAGATTAGATACAGTACCTGTTATTTTTATTATTAAACACAATGATAGAGATACAGTAATTGCAAAAGGAAAATACTAGCAATAGCTATAAAAGGAAAATACAAGTTGGACGCTAGATATTGCAAGATTCACGCTGTCCATTACGCAGACAGGGCTTTCAATACATGTTGTTTATTAGACTACTGTCATGAGCACTCTCTCTCCCTGGTAGCAACCTTAATTGCATTCAATTCTCTGCCACTCTGCTCACTCTCTCCCTACTCTGCCTAACGAGCTCCACCTGGCTCCGCCCTGCTCTGCTCTTGTTACCTGGCCAGCTGCACTGCATTTTCCACTCGCCATCCTCACCTTGCCTCACTCTGTTCTAATTACTCTGCCAGCTGCACTGCATTTCCCCACTAACCTCTCCCAGTATATCAAGCCCTGTTTTTCAGCCAAGCCCTGTCAGATCGTCTTCAAACCCGGACCAGTAACCTGCCTGTCTACGCTCTGACTCCTGTCTGATTCCGATCCTCTTGACTGCCTCCCTGTTCTTCTGCCCCGACTATCCCGACCTGCCTTCTGGACCTCGACTACTCTCTGATCTTCAGCCCCTCCGGTAACTCGATTCTGCCTTCTGTCTCTCACCACAATTATTGCCTAGCCCTGGTCTGTACTTCTGCCTGCCATTCATATTGCTTTTGTGTGTGTGTTCCCCCAGTTCTCCGACCACCAGATGAGCGAGCCCAGACGCTTCACCACCCTCAGCCCGACACGCCGCTCGATCACTGGGGGACACACACACTAGGCACTTTGGACTGGAAACCCCCGGACACTTGGTGACCCCCGGAGCCCCAGGTAACCCACAGGACCCTGGAAAACCCCAGAGCCCCAAGCACCCCTGGAACCCCTGACACCCCTGGCACTCCTAGCACCCCTGGAACCGGCACCTCCAAAGACCTCAAGATTCACTCACTCCTCTTCCCCCCTGAACCCTTCAATAAACAACTCTGAATTTGAACTTGCGCTCTTGGGTCGTCTTCTGTCCGTGACAACTACAACACTTTGATTCAATGTCCCCCTGTTATTTGACCAATGACTAAATGAAATATCTGAATTTGTTATCCAAAGCGACTGACAGGTATTACAGTATTGGTTTAAGTCTGTGCAGCCGTGTGGGGACAGGTGCCTTGCTCAAGGGCACTTCAGCCATGGAGGGAGGAAGGGATTGGTTATGGTGGGAATTAAAGTGTAGTGCAAAGTGCGCACATCCAGCAAAAAAGCATCAGCAGGTGCCAAATCAAAAAACTGTCACATGTAGGAGCGGGAAAGGATCTGCACACTGCTTGCAAAAGACTTAATTTATTAGGAGCAACGTTTCGATCATAGATCTTCTTCAGGCATCTTGGCCTGAAGAAGATCTATGATCGATGCCTGAAGAAGATCTATGATCGAAACGTTGCTCCTAATAAATTAAGCCTTATGGTGGGAATTAAACCTGCAACCCTGTGATCAGTCCAACAGTCCAACTCCCTAATCATTACACCGCGGCTGCCCTAGACACGTTACGGATGAAACGTGAAACATCTCCTAGGTCCAAGAAGACCTTGCAGAGAATTGCTAGCTCAAATAGAGTGCGGTGGGGATGCAGAGTGCTGTAGAGCTGTACCTGTGGTGGCTGAAGCGTTGGTGGGGGTGGAGGCTCCGGCCTGGTTACGAGCATGGGCAGGAATCAAGATGGAGGCCAACGAGGGGTTACTGGACAACTCTGTTAGAGAGAGAGGCGGGCAGAGAGAGAGAGAGAGAGAGAGAGAGAGAGAGAGAGAGGGAGAGAGAGAGTGAGAGAGAGAATGTGAAGAAGAAGAGATAGACATTAGTATTACTTTGTCTTTCCTCAGGGGCACTTGTAACCATGACAACCCTCAGTAAGTTTAAAAATAGAAAAGTGTTTTACAAGTGCATATAATTTCAGATGGCTAAAGCAAAATAACTCTCTTCTCCAGGAAGAATCTGAGGCCAACAGGCAGGGGCACACTGGTGAAATGGATAAAAGCGTAATTAGGATTGTGTCTGATGTGGCTTATGAAGTTAGAAGAGAGTGGGGGTAATATTCAACTTATATTCAACACAAACTGATTCCAAGTTCCAAGTGTTGAAAAGCAAAAGCCAGAAAGACGGAAAGAATGACAGAGAAGAAAAATGACAAATGAACAGCCCATTGATCGCAGGCCCTCGTGTCTCCCACACCCTCAAAGGTTAAGTGGAAGACCTACAAAACGAGGCTGGTGAGAGGACATGGATAGATGGAGAGAGAGAGAGACAGAGAGAGAGAGAGAGAGAGAGAGAGAGAGAGAGAGAGAGACAGAGACAGAAAGAGACAGAAAGAGACAGAAAGAGACAGAAAATGGAAGAGGTGCCTCACCCTGAGTAGTGAAGTTGAAGAGCGATGGCTTGTCGCGGCCGTTGGGCAGCTTGATGTTGGGCTCACGCAGCTCGTCGAAGAAGGAGTGGGCACAGGCCTCCAGCGGCGTCAGGCGGGCCGTGGGCGTGTACTCCAGCAGCCGAGAGCACAGCGCGATCGCCTCCGGGGGCGTACGGGGCCGGAACACCTGCACAGCCAATCAGAGAAAAGCACGGAGACCGATCAGCCAATGAGAGAACTACATGGAATGTTGAGATACCTGGAGCCTGGAAGGTCTGTAGTTTTGCCCACGGTTGTTGGCAGCAACTGTTAATATTGTTATGATTTGCCACAGGTGCCATCGCCTCTTGGGGCCGGAACACCTGCAGGGGCCAATCAGAGAGAAGCACAGAGACTAGTCAGCCAATCACAGTACAGCAGGGAAATGAATAGTTGGTCTACCAGTGTTAACTAGTGGAAAGTCCAAATAGCACATGGTTTTCAACGTTTTTCCCAATGAGTTCCAGTTGGAATATCATGTTTGGTCTGCAGTGCCAGATTGCCAGTTCAAATCATATTTAACAGGTTAGTTCAAGTACTCAAGAATTCAGGTTAAAGTTACTCAAATGACAAGGTGTACAAAGCCGGCCCACCAAACGGCTATGCACGATTTTATGTACTAGATATGCTGTATGTGGAGAGGAGAATAGACAGGTTGTTAATCCAATCACAGAATAGTTGTTTAATCAGTCAGCCAGTTTTATTGGACCAGCGTACCGTAATTGTAAGGTGGAACCTACACAGCTTTCCCAACTAATTCATAGTGCTTATTCCACATCATTTCACAACTTCAAACATTCATCAACATGTAGACAGACAAGACACATCCAGTGAAGGATTAAACACATGCTAGGAAACACATGACTCTGAATGGAGGAGGTAGCGTTCGCTTTTTGATGACAATATGCCTCTGAGAAAGTCAAAGAATGTCCCCGTCATCCACTCTACTTTAAGATGTCTGCTGTATGACGGGACTAGAGGATGAAGTCGTAATGTTATACTAAAGGCCTTGTGCACTGTCATAGTGATAAAGTACTATGGTAGCAAAGTTTTGTCAGTGACTATTGCAGCATTCCAGAGGTGGAACGGTATGTATTGAGGGGCTGAGCAACAGAAACGAGTGAATGTTGATGCAGAAACGGATGAGAATAAAAAGAGGAAAACTAAGACATGAGGTAGTAACAGGTCCGTCTGCAGTGAGGGGCAAACAGGTCAGCTGTCCTGGACCCAGGGAGAGAGGGGGCCCAGACTTGGGTCCTGATTATTACACTGTGTGTATTCAGGGAGGGGCCCTTTCAGAGGACTTTGTCTCGAGCCCCTACAACAGCTGTCAGCAGCCCTGCGTGCTAATATAATGTCTGGACTGGAGAGAGCGAGCTGTACTCAAGACTGTCTGTAATTAACAAACCAGCCACCAGAGGGCATTTACTCTATCCAAGTTGTGAATGAAGGTAGCACATGCGGCTTACTGCATGAAAAAAAAAAATCACTGTTGAAAGAGTCAACACAAGTTCAGTTGAAAAACAAGCCCTGTTGTACGTAGGGTTGATCACACACCAAAGCACATCATCTCTGCAATATCTTAGAGCCATGAGTTGAGGTTTATATTCCCGATTTTAACTTGAATATGGCTGCTTGTTGCTGTCACAGTCATGTCAACAGCTATGGAAATACATTAATGCACTCTGCATACACGCTGTACAGTATTCACGTTGCGGCATAGAAGAGATGCCTCGGGAAGTGAGTCAGTGGCCAGTGGGAAGTGTCATACCATAACTCATGGCCTATAACATAGAGTAGTAGTGCATATAAAAGAGTAATGCATGCCTGGCAGATGACTTCCAGATCGGACGTACTGTACAGTAGTGGGAGGGAGCGGGCTCCCGTCCCGGAATGAAACTACCATTGAGGAGGATCTTAGTGGCCTTCTACTACACACTATAAAGTACTACAACTCAAATTAGTGAGTGAGTGAGTGAGTGAGTGAGTGAGTGAGTGAGTGAGTGAGTGAGTGAGTGAGTGAGTGAGTGAGTGAGTGAGTGAGTGAGTGAGTGAGAGAGAGAGACAGACAGAGAGAGACAGAGAGAGACAGAGAGAGAGAGAGAGAGAGAGAGAGAGAGAGAGAGAGAGAGAGAGAGAGAGAGAGAGAGAAGTGTATGAATCAGCTGTGTCTTTTTCTTATTTTGGGGCTGCTAATGCATGAGCATGTGTTGCACGCATACACTTGGATGAGACGCAGAGGGAAAGAGAAGTTAGAGAGGGCGAGAAATACAAAAATTGTGTCTGGGTGGGTGTTTTGCAGATCAAGAGGGACAAGAGTTGAACTACAGAGCCCTTTCCCTGCCTGCCTTGATGTATATTTTGCTCCAGGTGCTGCCTAATAAACTGGCTTGCTGTGGTTTTAAGCAGCACTGCGCAAGTCCAAGTCTGTCTGCGAAGACTGCACAGGACCTACAGGCAAGGAATCTGAGAGGGGGGGGGGGCTTGTCCCATGCCTAGCTAGGGCAGAGAGTAGGCCCAGGATTGGTTCCACATTACAATGTATTGGGTTTTGGGGGACCGTCTGCACAACATCTGACAAGGACTGTGCGTTTGCAAGCATCAATGAGCATAGGGTGGCGGTGCTATATACACCTCTACCATACAGGACGGTAAATGAAGTATAAAGACAAGTCAACGGGGAGACAGGACTGATGAGAATGGCTGGATGAAAAAGAACAAGATTAACAGTAAAAAAAAAATATGAAGGAGGAAGAAATGAATAAAGACAGTGTCAGAGAGGGAGAGTATCACGATTCAAGACAGACGTCCATGCGTGTGTGTGCTAAAACAAAAATAACGATGGGGATTAAAAAAACACACACAAATACACACACATACATATGGCAGGGAGGATGTAAACATCATGTGACCTAATGGAGGGAGAAGACAGACGAGGCAGAGAGTATAACGATGAGACAGACGACCATGCATTTGTGTTTAGGGGTAAAACAAATGCTGAGGGTGGTCCAAAAACAACACAGCCATTCAAACAATACGACAGGGAGCAATGTGGCATTATGCGACTGTAAGTGACAGGGGTGACGGCGAAGACTCTGGAAGTAGTCACTAGTAGGGATAAAAATTATGATAATGGTTAAAAAAACAAACAAAAAAACATATACAACGGAGGAGCATGGGACATCACGTGACTGGGCAGGAGGACCGACAGGACAGGGGGGTGGTGGCGAGGTGAGGTGAGGACGGCGGCGTAGCTGGAAGTAGTAAGTTGGTTTCCTGTACCTGTTGACTCACCTTAGTCCAAGGGTGGGCCTTGATCTGGGGGAACTTGAACTCTGTGTAGTTGGGGTTCATCTCGCGTATCTGCTCCCTTGTCGGGGTACCCAGCACCTGATGAGGGAGGAGGAGAAGGAGGAGGAGGAGAGAGGAGGAGGAGGAGGAGGAGGAGGAGGAGGAGGAGGAGGAGGAGGAGAGGAGATAATGATAATGATGGGGGGAGGGCAGATAACATAATGGGGGGATGAGGAGAAAAGTGAGGGTTGAGATGTGCAAAAGTTGAGGGAATAAAAAGAGACAATTAGTGATAAGGTACAAAAAGGAGAACTCTACAGTCGTAGTTCAGTGCAGTTCAGGAGCTTTTATATGTCCCAGTACGGACAATTTCCGTGCAGTAGTAGTACACCTTTCACACACACATTCACATTTCACACATAAAAACACAAGAAACACATCAAAGATTTTAAAAAGATAAAAGTAAGGTGGATAAATAAATAAATATCTGCAGTGCAGAGGATAAATAAAAGTGTAGACCTATGCATGCAACGAATGACTATCTGCTTTTCCTAGTAGAGATTAGCAGCTGAACAGCAGAGGGAATAAAGGAGTGTTTGTATCGATTGTACGATTTTAATGAAAATGTCTCACCTCAGACATTTAGTTCCTTGTCACACAGACACACACAAAATATGCACATCTGCATTCACTCACGCACGTGCACGCACGCGCACGCATGCACGCACACACAAACACACACACACACACTTCCAGGAGTGCGGGGTACCTTGATGATCTCAACCAGCTGATCCACCCCACTGTCGCCAGGGAATATTGGTTGCCCTAGCAACAGTTCAGCCAGCACGCAACCAGCTGACCACACATCTGCACAGAGGAGAGAGAGAGAGAGAGAGAGAGAGAGAGAGAGAGAGAGAGAGAGAATAGACAACAAAAAATCCCCTTGTGAATGGCCATCTCGGTCACAAGCTAGCGTACCTGAGAGTATTTTTATGAATGAAGAGCACCACACCGACTCGACTATTACATAATGGACGTTGATGTCCGTTCTGAACAAAACACACAGAACACGGCTGTCAAATGTTATTCCTTCCTCTGCATCTTTTTAAGTCTGTGGGTCTGCTCTGTCGTGATGCAGCAGTTTTCTTTTTTAAGCTATCTCAATCGATAAGACCTCTGCATGCTTGTATGTGTACGTTAAAGGTGGTTGTGTTGTTGTGAATGAGGTGAGAAATGTGAATTTCAAGTGAATTAATGGCTAAAGGTGGTGATGTTGTGAACGGGCCAAGCGTCTTTCTGAATTAGAGCTGGCTTCTAGAGGGAACACAAGGGTACACACACACACACACACACACACACACACACACACACACACACACACACACACACACACACACACACACACACACACACACACACACACACACACACACACACAGGGATAAGGGCGCTTGCTCACACAGTGACTGACTGGCACTGACTGACCTGCGCTCTCCTGGCGTGAACTGTGTGTAAGCTGGAGGTGTTGTGTTGGTGCTTGTGAATGAGACGATGAGGCTGGCGTCTTTGTGAATTAAGGCTGGCTTACTGCGAAGAGGAAAGGCGTACACACTGGCCCAAATAAATAAGAATAAGAATAGGCCAGATGGCAGCACAAGACACGTCGCCATGGGAGCGTACAGTCAGCCCCGCCGACAGGGGGGGACAAAAGGGCTTTTTGTCCCGGGCCCAGGGATAGGGGGGCCCAGAACTGGGCCCTCATTAAGTTTGTGATTAATGGTTCCATTTCATTTCAAAATAAGTTAGTCTTTGAGAGATGGGGGAATGTGCTAGGCCTATATTTGCATTAAATAAATTATGCAGATATTTTGCCTTTCCTGTCCTTAAAAAGGGATCAAGAACTCGCACCTCCCCCCACCCCCAGTGCACAAATGGTTTGGTCGGTCATTACGAGAAAGAAAAAAACGTCTTCAACTTAAACGCGGCTCGTGCCAATTTGCCAAGGTGTCTGAAGACGCAGTCGTTCAAACCAGGAGGGCAGAAAATGAAGGAAAGGAGAAAATAGAGGAAGACACCAGAAGCCCCAGGAATTCAGTAAAATATTCTTCAGATGATGCAGGTACTAACAGGCAGAGGACACAAACAAAGCAAAAGTTTCCCTTCATAAACAGACACGCACTGCACTGCAGCATTCATGTTTAAAAGGAGATCAGTCACACTGATAAACACAATAGAAAACGGGCATCGGATCATTTTATAACAGCTTAGTAAAATTGTGTTTCAAATCTGACCATCAGTGACCTTAGCTAAGAATATGCACATTAGCCCGGAATCATACCGTGATGAGAAGTTGCGTCGCGCGCAGGGAGAGGGCAAGGGAGAACTTTTAAAACAGCGCTATTAATATGCAACGCTATAAACGCTTAGCGCGTAGGCTATAAATCCCGCTTAGCGCAAATGCTAACACATGATCAACCTGTTAACTTTGTGGGGAGAAATACAGTGTAGATTCGTTTTGCATATAGGCCTACATTTCTGCAACTTGACTTGTTCCTGTGTTTGGCTATTCCTGGTGTGGGAAGACTGATGAGGGAGCACAGTACAAGACCTGTGTTCCACTGACGTCTTTGGTGTGCTGCTCACTTGTTCACTGTCATCACACGTCACTTGAAGTCAGTTTAGCAAACGGGAGCTGATTCAGTCAGGCACGTTTTGATGTGCAAGCCTTCAAATTGCCAAAGTAAATTACACTAACACTTGTGTTATTATTGACAATGTGAATCCTATTTGTTTTGTTTCATTTCTAAATAAATGTTGGCGAGAATGCATGGATAGTATAATTGGATGGATAGATAATTTACTATGGAATTGTATGCATCATTGTGAGGCTACTTTGGTACCAATGTCATTTCTTTTATAATGGGTAGGCCTAATAATACATAGCATATCATGTGGTGCGCTTTCAGGCCGAAAGTGTAGGCCTAGTCTGGCCACCTGGTCTCTCTTAAAAAAAAAATGGTGGCTAGGTTTGTCTGGGGTTTTTTTTTGGGGAGGGGGGGGGGGGGGGGGGGGGGATAGTTGGAGGAAGGGGGGCCCATTGATATTTTTTTGTCCCGGGCCCAGCCAAACCTGTCAGCGGCCCTGCGTACAGTAAGAGTGCTTTCAGTGTCCACCCACTTGTCATGTTACCCTAGGGTAGACATCTCCGTGACATCTCCGGGGGGTCCTCCCTCAAGGAAATGTGTGTTTCTTAGATGCAATTTCTTGCATTTTAGTGAACCAGGTGTCCGGCTTAATAATGTGCCTGACGCCGGACAAGGCACTGAAAAGACGGACGGTCCGCCGTCCTAAAGATGGACGTCTGGCCACCCTATGTTACCCACACCCAATAAAAGGAGTTTTGAGTCCATTCATTTTAGTTATTACACTAACTTGCGTTAGCATTAGCACACCCATGTTAGCGGTGCAGTCGGCGTTAGCATTACCTTCCCTATTAGCTACTGGAGGTGCAGTCTGGTTGGTGGTTGCTTACCTATGCTGGAGGTGTAGTCTGTGGCTCCGAAGATGAGCTCGGGGGCTCTGTAGTACCGTGAGCAGATGTAGGACACGTTGGGCTCCCCGCGCACCAACTGCTTAGCACTGTTCAAAATGCACACAATAAAATACTGATTAGCACTGTTCAAAACACACACAATAAAATACTGATTAGCACTGTTCAAAACGCACACAATAAAATACTGATTAGCATTCTAAACACAATTACGTAATGATTAGCACTGTGTGAAAAGGAGGATTCCCCCCTTTTCACGAATTCATGGTTTTAAAGTCACTTATGAAGTGTGTGTACATATGGACAAGTTGGCTGGTGCTTTCGGTGCTCGTTGAGAACGAGCGCAGGAGAGAGGTGAACACACAACACACACACACACACACACACACACACACACACACACACACACACACACACACCAGCGCACATTCATGTTGGGACCTGTTAAGTGACAGGTGTGTAGCCTATATAGGCACTGTGTTAATCTGTGTTCGGGGTTGATGTGAGAAGCACAGAAGCGGAGCAGTTGTTGTGAGCTGGCTCTGTTGCGTTCTCTTACTGCTGCTGTAGCTAGAATTTTGCTGCCGTGAATTTTGATGCTTTAATTTAAGAAGGCCAATTTCTGTTGCTGATTTAAGTAGTTTCAGTTTGATTTTTTTTTAGTTGCCCTCGTGCACATTTCGTTTGGTGGTGTCACTGTGAATAAAAGAGCGCTTTATTTTTGATATATCGTTGCCATGCTGAAGTCCTTGCCATTCCACCTCTGAAATTCTCAACCATAAGGCGAAATCCTACAGTGGAAGTACCATCTTTTCCACACACTGGAATAAAACACTGCTTGGCACTGTTCAAACACACACAATAGAATACTGCTTACCACTGTTCATGTACACACATTAAAATACTGTTTAGCACTGCTCAAGCGCACAATAAAAC
>NC_085869.1:42288007-42293007 GCF_034702125.1 Engraulis encrasicolus
AAAGAAAGAGCGAGAGAGAGAGAGGGGGGGATATACATAGATGAATAGATAGATGAGTGCAGTGGTATTCTCCCACAAGCCTGTGAGTGGTGCGGGGCTGTGTGTAATATCTATAAATATAAAGCAGCATGTTTGGACAAGGTCAGACTGTTATGCCCAGTAGCCAGCCTACCGGAGACACACACACACACACACACACACACACACACACACACACACACACACACACACACACACACACACACACACACACACACACACACACACACACACACACACACACACACACACACACACACACACACACACACACACACACACACACACACACACACAGCCAGCTGACAGCCCGAAGCAGATCATCTGCATAACACTGCTTCTCTCTCTCTCTCTCTCTCTCTCTCTCTCTCTCTCTCTCTCTCTCTCTCCTTCATTTCATTCTCTCTACCTCACACTTGCTCTCTCTATCGCCTACTCTGTCTCTCTGTCTGCTCTCTCTTTCTCTTTTTACATGTGCTTCCAAGTCCAATTTCTCAGCTCTTTCCATCGACCTCTCCCTCACTCCCTCCCTCCCTCTCTCTCTTCTCCCCCCTCACTCCTTCCCCCCCACCCTCTCTCTTTCTCCCCCTTCCTTCCCTCTATCCCCCCTTACATAGTGACATCATCACTCTTCTCTCCTGGGTGACATCACCCTCAGTGGTTTTCCCCATTCTACCCATGATGCACTGGTCAACCAGACAACGCCCTCTCTCTCTCTCTCTCTCTCTCTCTCTCTCTCTCTCCCTCTCTCTCTCTCTCCCTCCCTCTCTCTCTCTCTCTCCCTCCCTATCTCCCCCTTCTCTTTTTTCTCTCTCTCTCTCTCTCTGTCTCTCTCCCTGTCTCTCTCTCTCTTTTCTCTCTCTCTCTCTCCCTCTCTCTCTCCCTCTCTCTCTCTCTCCTCTCTCTCTCTCTCTCTCCCTCCCTCTCTCTCTCTCTCTCTCTCTCTCTCTCTCTCTCTCTCTCTCTCTCCCCCCCTCTCTCTCTCTCTCTCTCTTCCTCTACTCTTGTCTCCTCCTTAATCCCTCCATCCGTACACCCCTCCCTCTCTTCCTCCCCTCTTCTGTCTCCAGCTGTCTCCACAAATTCAATTTTGCCTTCTGAAGATGCTCTGTTACAGTAACTGTTTACATCCAGCGCCCATTAGACATGTGATACTGTACAACAACACCAGGAACAAAACGGGAAATTATGCAACAGAACGTGAAATTCCAAAACCTCTCATTTAGCAATATCCATATAGAATTGAGTTACTGTAGCATAATGTGACAGAGACATTCAATGCAAACATATGGGAAAAGTGACCTTAAACCAGTAAGACACGGCCAGTGTTATAAATTAGCTGTTACCAAAATGGCGAGGACCAAGCCGTAATGTATTACGAAAGGATATGTGCATTGTCATAGTGGTGTACTGTAGTACTATGGCGGTCAGTTTTCTTCAGTGACTATTACAGTGTTCCACTGGTGGAACGGTGTGCGTTAAGGCTACAGTTATCACTCATTAGTCTGCTTATAGCAGTCATGACAGTCTTACTGCATTTCCCTCTTTCCTCTGTTCTCTATCTAATTTCCTTGTTGCCTATTCATCTCTCTCTCTCTCTCTCTCTCTCTCTCTCTCTCTCTCTCTCTCTCTCTCTCTCTCTCTCTCTCTCTCTCTCTCTCTCTCTCTCTCTCTCTCTCTCTCTCTCTCTCTCTCTCTCTCTCTCTCTCTCTCCATCTCTGCTAGTGTGCTGCATGTGTGCTGGTGTGCGGTGGCTTTGCTGCTCTGCTGCTGTGTCCCTGTGGAGTGAGCCTGTCTCCCCTCCCCCACTCTACTGAACTGGACTACAGTAGACTGCCATCCCAGCATCGGCCAGCACTACTCAGCACAGCACAGCACAGCCCTGCACAGGCTCACTGGGTGGGGCACTCTAGTCTACACATCCAGTCCTCAACCACCCATAACCTGCCTCATACTCACACATGCATGCAGGCACACGCACATATTAACGCACAAACATGCATGTACGCACGCACACATGTAGCCTAGGCACGTACTGTACATGATGTGCATATAAATGCATGCACGCACGCGCACATATACACTGTCCTCAGTGACCCGTGACCTGCCTGTCTCTGCCTGCCTGCCGACATGATACCTGCATACGCACACATGCACGCACGCACACGCGCACACACGCACACTAGGGATGGCACAAACCGCACCGAAAACCGAAACCGTACAATTCACACACATACCGAACCGAACCGTGCAATCCATCGCAAACCGCAATTCATGTACTGCCCAGAAAAATATGTAAAACATATTCTAGACAGATCTAGAACAGATTCTATGAGTATCTTATCCAGTCTCTCTGATTAAAACATTAGCGTATAAGACCAAATCAGAGGATGACACAATTAAAATCACACCATTTTCACATTATAAGCCTATACAAACCATATGTAGGATATTTAGTGATAAGTCCGATTCTATTAGCCTGTGCACCATTTATCATGAACTAAAAAAAAAGAACCGTAGAGAACCGAAAACCGTGACCTTGACACCGTGATATGAACCGAACCGTGAATTTTGTGAACCGTACCACCCCTAACGCACACACACACAAATACACTCAGTGACCCATAACCTGCCTGTCCCTCACACAGACCTAATACCCGCACACACACACACGCACGCACACACACACATACACACACACACAAACGCACGCACACACATAACCTGCTTCTAATATACACTGTCCACAATTAACCATAACCTGCCTGTGTCTCACAGACACATATTACCCGCACACACACCACAAACTCACGCACGCACGCACGCACGCACGCACGCACGCACGCACACAGGCACGCACGCACACACACCTGCCTATCTCACACACATTGTCCTCAATCCCCCATAACCTCCCTCACAGTACAGGAAACTGTGCACTGTACTGTATGTGCACAGAGAGAAAGAGAGAATGGCAGACACAGGCACAGACACAGGAAAAGGTCAGTCTAAGAGTCTAAGGTATTTTGCCTGTAACTCACATTTACACGTGTGAGTGTGAGTGTGAGTGTGAGTCTGTGTGAGTGTGTGTGTGTTTGTCCGTGTGTGTGTGTGTGTGTGTGTGTGTGTGTGTGTGTGTGTGTGTGTGTGTGTGTGTGTGTGTGTGTGTGTGTGTGTGTGTGTGTGTGTGTGCGTGCGTGTGTGTGTGTGTGTGTGTGTGTGTGTGTGTGTGTGTGTGTGTGTGTGTGTGTGTGTGTGTGTGTGTGCGCGCGCGCGTGTGTGTGTGTGTCAATGAGTACATACTTTTACAGTATGTCTGCATAACGTATGTGATGAGTGGCTAAGTGTGTGTGAGCAGGTGTGTGTGCACGAGTTACAGAGAGCCAGACATGCCTAGACCTCGTGTCTCCCTTCTCAACGCTCTGCCACCCCCCCACCTCAACCCTCCCTTCTCCCCACATCAACCTTTGCCTCACTTATCACTTATCCACCTCCACCCTACCCCTTGAAAGAACTCCCCCCCCCCTCCACACACATACCTCGTACCCTTGGCAGTCATTCTTCATACCCCTCATGACTTGCAACTCTGCCTAATGCCAACCCCTCCCCTCCTCCACGTCTTATTCACCCTGCCCCTTGATCCAACCACCCCATCACGACCGCCAATCACCTCCTAGCCCCTGGCATCCATACCCCTTCATACCCCTCAACTCGTACACCTCCAGCCAACAGGCACCCCCCACCCCCCACCCTCCCCATGTGACTCCCACCTCCTGCCAGAAACCCTGTGCGCCAAACCCTCTCAATCTCATATGGAATAACTGCTGTATAAACTATGTAAGATCATGTGCTAGTGTTGTAATTACATTAATGATAGAGTACATAGCCTTCTACTTTTATATACCTCTGACGTAACTCGTCTAGTCTCTGGCATCCAGCATTCCCCCATGACAATCATCCCATTCCAAAGCTCCCATGTCAGAGAGATGTATATGAAAGAACATCATTCTTCCCGTAGAGTCCCACAGTGGCGTAATGTCTCTATATATGGTCAAACATGGTCGATCTCCCGGTTTTATGCAGCCTTCAAAAGGTTCCAAACCAACCGCTCGTTTCCATAGAATATCAGACTACGAAAAGTGTTAATAAAATAACCGTTTTTGCCTATTTTAAAAGCACCATATTTCAAAGGACTGTGTAGACAGGACCTTGAGTGGTAACTTGATTCTGGACAAAAGCAGAACAGTCAACTGTGTAGAATTAGTACACGTAACCTAGCCATGCTAACACGAATGTATGGCAGAGATGGATTTACTTGGAACCTTCGAGGCTAGTGTAAAACCATGTGACCAGAGATCAAAAATTTTCCCAACTCTGTTTTCTCTACGACTCTGTCACATGCGCCATCCACTCCTCTGATGGCCCCTGGCATCTGTCCTTCATAGCCCCTATCTCGTGACGCCCCTGTCTTCCTCTGCCAGAATCCCCCACGTACCACCCCATGTTATCCAATGCACTTTGTAGGGGTGTAAATCACAGCCTCCATGACGATACTTAGTCACAGCATCCATGACGATTTCTTAAAGTAGCGATTCATTTATTTTCGATACTTTAGAATGCCCGTCGATTCGATACGATTCCATTGGATTCAATTTTTTTTTTCAATCACTTTTCCAGTTCTGGTATGTCATGGAGCCAGGGCATTGGGCAGGGTCCAGATTCAATTATTTTCGATATTTAAAAATGCCCCACGACACAATACAATTAGATACTCGGCCGTAGGGATCGATGCATCGATACATATTGATTATTAATTGCACCCCTAGCACTTGGGCATGAAACCACTGCAACAACAACATGCAACCACTCTATCCCCAGATCACCACCCTTTAACAACCTGACTCGGTTGACCCTTGGCATCCACCATCCACCCACAGCCCCCATCTCTTGTCCCTCTGCCAGAA
>NC_085869.1:42305507-42310507 GCF_034702125.1 Engraulis encrasicolus
CCGAAAACTAGATGTCATTCATTCCCAATGTAATGCACCTGGAGCATGATTAGGATAATGGAGCGCAGGTGAGGAGGATGGAGGTGATTGGTGCACGTGGGTTGGTGAGCAGAGTTTTAAACAGCAAGAAACTAGACTGTGAGGAGGAAGCCGCAAGGAGAGATGACTGCGAGAATGCTGAGGGGAGAGAGAGGCGAGAGTGGAGCGGCAAGATGGGAGACGTCGGACACCGGTAACCGGACAGAGCCAGGCGAAAGGGACGAGAAGTTGGATGAGAAGTGGACGCGATCCTATGGATCAGAAGGCAAACTGGCAGCTCGGAGGAGAGCGCGACTGGCATAGTGCCCAGAAGGAGTCCGCAATCAGAGTGACGGCCAGGTGAACCTGCCTCGATGGAAAGGGGTGAGATGGACATGCACCCCACCGTGAAGATGAGTGACTCGTATTCGCCTGGTTACTGCGCGCCGTGAGTGCGCCGCTCTCTCTCTCTCTCTCTCTCTCTCTCTCTCTCTCTCTCTCTCTCTCTCTCTCTCTCTCTCTCTCTCTCTCTCGCACCCAAGACTGCTGAAGACCAACCAGCTATTCCGGGCCTACGCAGAAGAACTCCCATCGCTTCTCATCACCGCCAGCTGCTCCCGATTGAACGTGTGTGCCATGCCCCCGTTGCAGTGTAATTCACCTCGCAACCCCCGCACGGATGGACTTGGTGGCTGGACTGTCCAAGCATTCCATTGGTGCCTTCACACTTGGGCGTGGGTTCGTCCCCCCGTGGGTAATGGACAGAGACAACTAGGCCTACCCCTTTGACTTTTAATCCAGTGGTGGTAAATAAATAGAACGAAAACTGGAACTTTTGTGTCTTGGTTTTTGGTGTTGTGCAGTGAACTCCCAGGGTAGTAGTATCAAAGTGGGCGCGGCCAGCAAACGCGCGCCCCACCTGTGACATAAGCACACTTTGAAGATTTTTGGGTGAAGTACAATCATGGTGCACTTAGAAAAAGTGTACTTGCAATATGTTAAAACGATTTACTTTAAAGCGCACTATAGAAAATCACACTTTGAAGACATTTGGGTGAAGTGTAATCATATTGCACTTTAAAAAAGTACAATTGCAATATGTTATTAAAAAATACACTTTTAGTAAGTTCACTATTAGAACACTATTAGTATATTCCTCTAAATACACTTTAGCCAAACATCTTCGAAGTCCACTTGAAGTATGGTTCGCTAAGTGTACTTTCTTTGAGAGCAACTTAATTACATCTAATTTTAAGTACACTTTAAATAAGCATATTGTAAACATACTTTTTCTTAGCACAAAAAGCACGAGTGCACTTTTAACATGCTAAGTACACTTCAGTCATGCTTTTATTGTACTAAATTGAACCACTTTTTCACCTGGGATTGCCTTTACATAATTATTACAATTAATTTTATTTTGCTCATACCGTATGTAATTCATTCTTGGTTATATTTCATCTTGTTATAATTTTCAAAAAAATCAGCAAAAATCAATAATCGTGATTAATAATCGTGATTATGATTTTGACCAAAATAATCGTGATTATGATTTTTTCCATAATCGTGCAGCCCTAAGTCAGAGGCAGGGCGGAGGCAGGCTAGAGAATGGCTTACACCAGGGGTGGGGAACCTATGGCTGGAGGGCCTTTTGCAGCCCTTGAGGCCATTTTATTCGGCCCCTGAGACAATTTTAATGTTATGCAGCCTCACATGAAATGTGACATATTTTGTAAATTAATCTAGAAATCACATTTGCAATACAATTATGTTATATATAGGGGACCTAGAGAAGGTGGGGTCTGTTTTGGTGGCTGCCTTCAATATAGGCCTAAAGTGCCGGGTGAAATCCTAGTTTGTGTTCGTAATACGGCCCTCGGAGGACTTTTATGGCCCTCTGAGTAATTTGAAGTGGCCCCTTGAATGAAAAAGGTTTCCCAACCCTGGCTTACACACTGGATTGCAGAATGGCTAACCAAATCCATCAGCCTCCATCTAACCAAGGCTAGGCTCTTTGAAGGATTGGTTAGCACATCAAATTATCACTGCATTGCATTTCACATGAATGCATTCCCATTAATTGGTACGTTTTCATAAGCATTGCAGTTCTGGTGTGGAACAACATTTGATCTCCAACATCTATTACTCTAAGACCCCCTTCTCCGTATGAGTGAGCTTAACCCCTACATAACGTCAAAGTTCTTTATTTGCCATGTGTGCATGAACAAGTAGTCCAGGCACATAGGATCTCTTGTGCAGGTCCTCTGAGTCAATAAAAGCTATAAAAAAGACAAAAGACATAGAGGGAAATTATCTAAGTACAATGATCCATTAAGTAAGTCAAATGGTCTGTTTTGCCATCAGTCTGACTGTAGTGGGGAGGAAGGTAACACTTTATTTTAGGGACACATCTATTAGCACTAATACATACAATATTAATGCCTGTGTAAGTAACTTGTAAGGCATGTACTAAGCAAAATAAGACAGTTGTTAAGCATGTATTCACAAATGTCTTGTTCATGCCCAATTAGGGATTTATTACTAACATAACCTTAGTAAGGACCAGTAAGCCTATATTTCTATTTATTAGTAAGTAGTAAGTGGCAGAATACAATGTGTATAAGCTCCCGACACACTGTGTGAACAAACCCTGAACAGTGTGAAAACAGATGCAGAATAAGGGTCCCTATTCTAAAGTGATGCATTGGTCAGCCCAGATGGCTCAGGGCCTCTGCACTACCAAAGTCCTAGGGCCCCCACACCACCCAGGCCTGCACTACCTAGCCCCCCCGATCTACAAAGTGTAAGGGGATATCAAATAATTAACACTTACCCAGCTGAGTTATCTAGTGTTCTCTTGTTCATATCAATGAGGGGGGGTTAACAAGAGCCTATATATAGCAAGGATTGAACGTACACTTGTCAATGGCGGTGGGTTGGTGAGATGTAATTTTTTTTTATGTACCACTGAGTTTTAATTGTAAAAAAATAAAAAAATAAATGCAGAACATTAGAATAATAGTTTTGAAGCAAAACTAAACTACTCTTTTGTGATAATTAAGTGAATGTTTGAGAACATCAGCTTCAAGAAGTGCAGTGCATGATGGGTACGCAATCTAGGCCAACAGACAACCTACCCAGCTCTGAGCCTACGTCCTTAGCTCCTCCCCTCACTTGTGAAATTTAGTTGCTATCCAAACAATTTGCCATGTACGTAACAACAGAAATATTATCATTGCTGCATTGGCCATGCATTGCATTTCTGACTAAGGGCGTACCCATCATGCACTGCACTTCTTGTAGCTAAGTTTCTCAAACATTAACTTATTGATCAGAAAGGAATAGCTTAGTTTCGCTTCCAAACTATTACTCATCGTTATATTCTGCATTTATTGCAGGGTTTTTACAATTAAAACTAATTGGTGTATGAAAAAATGACATCTCACCACCCACCGTCATTGATAACTTTACGTCCAATCCTTGCTATATAATGCTTCCAATTACTCAGTACCATAATGAGTAGAATAGGTGAGATCTTCATACCTACTGAGACTAACGTAGAATCTGAAATGTTCTTACACTTTGCTTCCTGGGGGGAGGGAGGGGGGGTTGCCTGATTATCATACACTTGCAATCGAGATTCGAAGCAGCGCCGCCGAAGGTGTTGCGTCACTAGGAGGGCGCAGCCTGGCTAGGGGGGGGGCATAGTGGGGGGAGTGGGGGCCCTAGGTAGTGCGGGGGCCCTAAGTCATCTGGGCTGAGCAATGCATCACTTTAGAATAGGGACCCTTATTCCACATCTGTTTTCACACTGTTCAGGGTTTGTTCACACAGTGTACCAGGAGCTTATACACATTGTATTCTGGCCCTTACTGCTTACACATAAATAGAAATCTAGGTCTACTAGGTCCTTACTAAGGTTATATTGGTAATAAATCCCTTATTGTGCATGAACAAGACATTTGTGAATACATGCTTAACAACTGTCTTATTTTGCTTAGTACATGCCTTACAAGTTACTTACACATGCATTAATATTTTATGTATTAGTGCTAATAGATGTGTCCCTAAAATAAAGTGTTACCGGGAAGAACCTACTACAAAATCGTGCTTTTCTTAGTCGGCTCTACTATGTCTCAGGTTATATGAAAGGTTCCAGCTTTGGCTATATATCAGTAACAGTAATTCGTTAGTCCTTGCTATGTTTGAGGATTCGGATGGTGCTAGCTCTACATAGATTGCGTTTGTGGGGCACACGCAGAATGTAAGGAGACAGTGGGTGAGGCCAGCTCGAAAATACATTATAACAACACTGTGCATTGTAAGTGATTGCACATCAAAGCATGTTTTCTTCATCATGATTTGTAAGTATTTTTGGGGCCCCATTCAAGCATGTGTATCAAATGTCCTTTGGAGGGAGGGGGGGAGGTGGGTGTTGCATACAAACATATTCCATATATCAAGTATTCTGGGTGGCCTGTATTGCCATCCATCAGATGAAACAGTGGCGGTATGACAGGAAGTGAGTGGGAGGTAGCCACGTGATGGGAGGGGGGACCCCAGTCCTTATATTACAGGTTCCTCCATGGGGTTCATCGAGTAGGGGGGGGACCCCTGTTCTTCCTGCAGCCATCCTGGGGCCCGTGGAGTACAGGCGGCGCCACAGCCAACTGTGCCACGGGCGCCACCAAAAGAATGTTTATTTATGACATGTCACGTTGTCGTGGTAACACACAGTTGACCAGTGTTAGCGTACGGGGAGCTAGCGCAGTGTGCTAAATGCTGGCTAAGAGAGGCCATGGCATGAATACATCCATACGCAAATCAAAGCTCCTCGCCTGCTTTCATCTGCTGATCAAAAGAGCTGCAAAGCAAACGCAACCTTTTGCTAAGTGGCTAACCTTCCCTTACACACACACGCCACACACACGCACACGTGCACGCACATACACACACGCACTCGTACATACACACACACACAC
>NC_085869.1:42318007-42323007 GCF_034702125.1 Engraulis encrasicolus
ACCGCGCTCTCAAATATGATGAACCATTGACACTGACTGCATAGCCTGACTAACTGGAGTAGCCCGTTTTCAAACAACAGTCAAGTCAACCCTCAAGTCCCCATCCCCTCAACTGACGTTGAGCACCAGTGTTTCCAATACATAGACTATTCCGTGGCGCAGCACCACAAAATGAAAATCGAGCACTGCAAGGCCACAGCCACTAATACATTACTCATATAACACTTGCACTGGCCCAACACGTTTTGCCTGGTGCCAGGAGGCACTGAGCACACTTCCTCTCAATGAACCCAACTCAGTCTTCTTCATAGAAATCTACCTGTCTGTTTCTCCTATCCGTCTGTCCGCTAACTCTGTTCAACTATATGTTCTGTTGTAGTATGTCTATCTGACCATTCTGTCTGTCTTGTCTGTTTGACTGCTTTATTGGCCTGACTAGCTGTCTGCCTGCTAATTTGGTTTGCCTCTTTGTCTAGACAACTGCTAGATTTGCCTGTCTATTGACTCTGCTCTTCTCTGCTCTGTTCTATCTGTGCAACTATTGCTGCTCTGTTCTGTTCTGGGTGCCCATCTGCCTTCCTGTCTGCCTGGTGTGCGTGACTCGTCATCCCCGTTTCCAATGTGACAGGCAAGCAGGACTGTCTCTGATGCCATTCTCCAGTCACCCTGTCTAGTTACTAGTGTGGTGTAGGCGGTTAGGCCACCACCAATCCTTTGCGGTGTAAGAGACACTTATTGTGTCCCAATCTGCAGTGGCGTCCCTCACAACACATATGTGCACAGATGTGCACAGGCAGCCATACTGACAACGCTTTCCTCCACAAATGAAACAGGTCATGTACCTTTTATAGAGTAAGCATGCAAGATTTGGTCATGGATGGATGCATGGATGATGGACGGACGCATCAACAAAAGACTGAAGAACAGTATGCCTATTTTCAGTTCATTAACCTTTTCTAGAGTATCCACCATGTTACCACACCCGCTAACCCCGCCCATTTCATTGTTTGTCGTGCTCCCACAGCATTTCCTGTCTGCTGGTTCCGGTTGGGCTGCCCATAGCCATTCTGAATGAATTTAGCACAAGAAGCCGCTCCCAAAATAAAAACAGCGACATCCTTGTAACAGTGGGTAATAAAGCCAAAAGCACACAAGATTTTGTCAAAATCTGTCAATGATGATGTCATCACTTCGTCAGGCAGGCGTCTGGAGTCTGTAGTGTGGAGTGGTGTGGGCGGTTAGGCGGTAGGCCACTTCTCCACTGGGGGTTAGCAGTGTGGGTGTGAGAGACGAGAGATGCCTGCCTACTTCTATTTCGTGCCAGGCTGTCGGGACAAAGCTCCTTCCAAAGCTCCCTCCCTCGCCTGCACACTGGCCACAAGCCTCTTCCGTCAGCACAGCTCTAACCAGCCCACAGAACACAGAGCAGGCCTCTGATGTCTCTGGGCCTCTGTGAAGTGTGTGGGTGGGCAATGCAGCGTCAGATCAATCTCGGGCAGCGTATGTGCTGCCTCAGCACTGCTTACTGGATCTGTGGCCGTTAGCATACATTAGCGCTAGCCCAGACCAACACCCCATCCACCCCACCCCTACCCCAAAGGATTCCTACTACTAGACATGCAGGTCTTTCATATGGTTATTATGGAAAGAAGTCAAGTTCTATTAGCTCATCATTTCACACAAATCAAACACAATGTTCTACACGAGGCTGAAGAGGTCTGAGCCCAGCTGAACATGTGCTATCAGTCAACCTTGGTAGACATATAAAAAGGCCGTAGAATTTCACATCACACACAGTGCATTCATAGACACACAGCCAGACAGTCAGGCAGACAGATGGATAGGCAGGCACAGGCACACACGCAGACGCACACACGCACACACACACACACACACACACACACACACACACACACACACACACACACGCACACACGCTTTATGCAGTAACTTTTTTATTTTATTACTTGGTCTCCGTGGCACCATGATTCCTCTTGAGATTGAGATACCCAACTCTAAATCAAATCAGCATCATTCCAAATTCCAGAACACGGGCAAGACAACGGCAGTACTGAGTCTCCTCTGCTCTCTCACTTGAACTGTGTCAGGAGGACAGCGGCGAGGGAGCAACTCACAGCACTTCAGAACAGCTCACTGGCTGACTGACTGACTGACCTAAGCATCTAAACTGCCTGAACCCATCCTTTCTGAATCAAGCATGTTATCACATTCCGCACCAGCTATTTACAATTGTGTTTTTATTTTTCATTTGTATTTTCAGTACAAATGACCCCGACACAGCGTTGTCCATCTTGGTCTCTCTCTCTGCACTGGGCACCACCCCACAACCATCGCCTCACTCAGGATCAACTCACCAAACAAGAGACTGAACAAAACCTCTGAACTTCACAAACTCTGTCAGCCTGTTGGTCAGTCAGTCTATCTGACTTTCTGCCTGTCTCTCTGTCCGATAGAAGAGCAACGACAGGACTGGGCACCATATGACCCATTGACATCAGTTGTCGCCAATCATTACTTCATGACTCAACCTCCCCAGAACTTCATCAGCCCGTCAACAATTGGACACAGGGCCCCAGGGCAAAACACAGAGAGGGACCCCTGTAAAGCCTGCAAAGGTCATAATAGGACCCCACCACCCATACTGGAGGGCCCTGGGCCCAGGCGCAAATGCCCCCTGCATCCCGTCCGTTCACCAGTCTGTCTGTGCAAGCCAGAAGACTGTGCCAACAAACTGGACGCTGGGCAGCAGCCCTTGATCCTGTGACATGATGAGGTATCCCCAATCATCACCTCGAAGGATTTCAATGCGCTCATCGACTGACCGAAGTCACCCCACCCCCCAAATGAGTCCGTCTGTCTTTGCACGTCCGAGGGTAAAGGACAACATAGCAACCCAAGTAGGCAGCACTACTGGGTAGCACATGACCACATGACCACACGAGGTATCCCCCCGCGTCACCACTCAAGCCTGCCAAACCTGCCCATTGAACTTCATAAGCCTGTCTGTCTCTCTGTCTGTCTGTCTGTCTGTCTGTCCAAGCTCTACATAACAGAATGTAGTAAACTGAAGCAGTCGGCACATGACTGCAGCACTGATATTGCCTATCAGTCAGGCCTGACCAACCCAGCCCCCCACCAGACTAATAAATGCTCTGTTTTTTTAATTTTTTATTCGGACAGTGTAAGAGGGTGACAGGAAATTAATGGGAGAGAGAGAGAGAGAGAGAGAGAGAGAGAGAGAGAGAGAGAGAGAGAGAGAGAGAGAGAGAGAGAGAGAGAGAGAGAGAGAGATCAGGAAATGAGCGCAGGTCACGATCGAACCCCATTCCCTAGATTTATGTTTGTCAGTTAAAGCTGCCTGAACAGAGCAGAAGTCAAGAACAGAAGTCAAGCCAACAGTCATCGCCTTCACCTCTCGCTCCTATCGGGAAAGACCTACTGGCTGGTCTGTGGGCAGCAGCACATGACCCTATGAAATCCCCAGTCATCCCCATCACCTCTCGCTCCAATCAGGAAAGACCCACTGGCTCTTCTGACCTTCCAAAGATTCCACTGAACTTTGTCAGCCTGTTCATTCATCTGTCTTACTCTCTGTCTGTCTGTCTGTCTGTCTGTCTGTCTGTCTGTCTGTCTGTCTGTCTGTCTGTCTGTCTGTCTGTCTGTCTGTCTGTCTGTGTGCTTGTCTGTCTATCTATCTGCCTGTCTGTCTGCTTGTCTGTCTGTCTGTCTGTGTCTCCCTGTTGGTCTGCTAGTCTCACTGTTTGCTTGTCTGTCTGTCTATCTGTCTGTCTGTCTCTCTATCTAAGTTTGGCTCAGCAGAACACAGTAAGCCATGCCAACACTGGGCAGCAGCACATGACCCCATGGCACGATGAGGCATCCTCAGCCTCTCGCTCCAATCAGGAAAGACCCACCGGCTGGTCTGACCGACCAAGACCCCACTTATCTTTATATAAAGCATTAAGTATGCAGCAACCCGAGCAGACAGCACATGACACCAGTCATCCCCACTCCATTGAGTCATCCCCACTCTCCACTTATGACAGAAGCACCGACTGCATGACTTACCTCAACCCCCTCGAAGTTAACCTCCCTTTCAGGCATAGCCCAAAATGGCAATGATCATGTCTTCTGATTACTCAAGACTCTGTGATGTTATGGCAATGTTTTTATGATGTAGGTAAGCCTTTTCAGAGAATAGAGAATAGAATCGCAGGCGATTCCCAATTGCCTAGTGCCCCACTCCGCCAAAATTCACTGTAGGGGCTCCGAAACACCATGGTAGATGCCAGCAAAAATAATTCAAAACACCCCTATGTATGTATGTGACGTGTATTTCGCCTAGAACCCCCACATGGGTAGAACCGCCCCTGCCTACTGTCATGAACCCATCCATTTGTCTACCCATGTTCGAGTTTTGAGGTGAACATAGCAAACTCAAGCAGGCAGTACTGGGCTGCCCATTAGCCCTGTGACATGACTCAGCCCCAGTCATCACCTCTCGGCCTCTCAAGCCTCTCAAGCCAGTCTCGCCGACCGCTGCCCTGGAAACGCTGTGTCAATATGCACATGACGGCCCAAAACCACTGGAAAACCACCACTCAAACCACTTATTTATCTATTTATTCATGTTAGTCAGCGCTGCCGCCGCAGCTAGCCTGGAAAACTGCAACGATGTTGTTTACATCTCCTCCGTTTGCAACCAGGGCATGTGCTTAGCATTAAAGAAGCTTGCAATGCATTTATACATTAAGACAACTTTAAAAGACGTTCTGTATTGGATTATTGCCTTGCCTAAATATTAGCCTATTTATTTATTATTTAGGGCAACCTCCGAGATGAAAGTGGCGGCTATTTACCGGTAGCTGGCATAATCCAGGTCTGCTGACACGGTAAATGGTTTATGCCTCTCGAGCACACACTGTACTGTACAATACTACAGAGTATACCTAGTGAACAACAGGCAGAAGGCCACCTTC
>NC_085869.1:42328007-42350507 GCF_034702125.1 Engraulis encrasicolus
TCTCTCTCTCTCTCTCTCTCTCTCTCTGCTCTACACTGACTACTATGCCATTCACCTGAATAATCTTTAAAGTTTCATCTCAAAGCCTTATCTGCTTCATTCAAAAGTGTGATGACATCCTGTGTGTTCCATGCAATGTACAGCAGCCTAGTCTAGTTCACTCGGTCACTGTACTTGGTCTAATACATTTGCAGAGTCAACTGTGGGGGTAGAGTCAATTGTACAATTGTATAGTCAACTGTGGGAGAGTTCAGATTTGGAAAGCAAAGAAAACTTAGATAAAACACCTCCATAATGATTTAGCAAACTTTGCAATCATGGTGTGCTGATCTGAATAAAGTGCTGAAGTATGAAGTGATACTGACACATTTGGGACTGAATCGGGAACTTACGTGAACAAGAGTGAGAGAGAGATGTAATCCTTAAGATTAAATAAAATAAGCTCATAAATCTTGGCCACAGCAGTCAAATACATTTTTTTTTTCCACAGGGCTAAAAGGTCACAGACTTTTTAATACATCCTCATGCATCTTCTCAGGAGCACAAACACTTCATCAGCATTGCATCGGGGAGTCATTGGAAACTTTGGTTCTCACGAAGGAAAACTCCCCACTGAACACATCCATATTCCACCATCTGCTGAGTCTAAAAGGTGCTAAAGGATGGTTTCAATAAGCTGGTAATGATCCCTCAACAAATCTCATCACGCACTACGAACTACCCCAAGAGGTGGGAGCTGAAAGTTTTACAACACGTCCAAACTCCACCCGATTTTAACATTAGCCGAAAATCTGTGGCCAGAGCCTTTCAAAAAAACCCTTCCTTCTACAGGAAGGAATTACTGAATCTCTGCCAAACCAAACCTGAAAGGTTTAGAGAAAGCTGACTTGAGAAGGTGTTACTTCATATACGGTATATGACTTGCCAATACTTGCTGTTATCATGCAAGCCACACGCTTTTGCTACAGCAATTTTTTATTTGTTTTTCATGTTGCACAACATAAAAAATATGTATTGTTGCTTATTGTGTCGGTGACAGACCAAAGATAACCTTGTGACCAGCCAATGGCGTAGAAATAGAGACCAAACCTGTACAGTACAGTCATTTCCTTTTTCCTCCACACTCTGACAGTCCTGTTATGGGTCATCGTCACAGAGAAAAGGAAGGATAAGTGGCGGGGGAGAGAGTCATTACATATCATAAATAACTACTCCCCTCCATATTATGACTGTCGTAACTGGGTCTAGGGCACAGTGAAGGGAAAAGGACACTTTTTGTTTGATCATTCACCGAGAGGGACACTTGAGATGGTCCTCAGTCGTTCAGTGAGAGGGGTAAACTACAGGGACACTTGGTGGATGGTCCGCGTTGGGTCGGTGGTCAGCCTGCCTGGATGGAAAGAGCCATGGCTTACTAAGGACTCCTTACGCAGGGGCAGGCAGAGGTGACATGGCTCCGCTGTGTCATGCTGTGCTGTCCTCACCTCACACAGTACCAGGGCTTGACACTGGCACCTGCAAACCGGCCAAATGCTGGTAAAACTTGGCTGTGACTGGTAATAATTTCAGTATCACTAGCCAATTTAGGTAGCTTATTCTATGGTATGACATCAGAATAGCCGATATTATGCACTTTGCCCCTTGTGTATCAGTCGTTTGTATTTAAGTTCAAGAAAAAGCCACTAGTGCTCTTTATTGTGCAAGGTTGAAACATTGATGCACAACTGAAGGACTGAACAATATCTGCATGCCTTTTTCCACATAATTCATTCACCCTCTGCCATGGGATGGCATGGCATGGCATGACTGCGCTGCACCAGCCTGCCCTCGTGCGCTTTAGTTCACCTCGCATGGCGGCGACTCCTGGAGCGTAACCCAATTACTGTGGGATTGCAGGTCAGCCAGCCCGGCATTAATCCACTCAGAGAGGGCACGGACTGGCACACACACACACACACACACACACACACACACACACACACACACACACACACACACACACACACACAAACCTCTCTCTCCCTCTCTTTAGCTCTTTCTCTGTGTGACCTGCTTCTGCCAGACACCAGTGAAAACGCCACCGGATTTATGGTTATGTCACTGTTGTAAAGCTGTCAAAATGTCATACTTGTACTTTGCAGAGTCCACAGCGTACAACGGCACAATTCTCAGTTCTTGCCAGTCTCACTCACACATGCCCTGGTGCATGCGCTCCTTGTGAACTGCACTTACGCTGATTTGATCTGGATACATATGTAACTTCAAATGCAGTCGATTTCAATGTCCACGTTACGCAGTGACAAATCACTGGTCTAGATATTGAATACATGTTGACATCTGTCAATATGATAAGAATCACGTGTCATTCTGTGTTTGTATGAGACGCAGAGATAGTTGTAGGCAAGGGGGCTGTCTTCTAAAACTCATACAGCATTCTGACTGGTGGATTTGATTGATGATTGGGCAAAGGTCTATCTCAGTCCATGGCTATGCTTAAGTACGTAAGATCAAGATTTTGTAATAAAACAGAAATCCACATGCAGATGAACTAGTCATACAACTTGTATTTCACCGTCTTGTCATTGTTCCACTGTTTACTGTCGTTTGACACTCTTGTGAACCTCTTATGAAGTCAACAATTAATCAAGGAAAATGATGGTACATTAACCTTGTAGCTGTTAAATATCTGAGAATGAAATAAAATTTCCTCTGCTAACGTCGTGCATCATTTTCTTCTACCACCCTTTTTTATATTCCACCTCACAATTCTACAATGAATCATGTACCTGATACATTGTCCATGAACGTGTTAAATATCTGAAAATGAGATCAGATTTTCTCTGCTAATGCCATGCATCACTTTCTTCAACCACCCTGTTTTATATTCCACCTCACAATTCGACAATTGTTCATGTACCTGAAACATTATCCATACACACGCTAAATGTCTGAATGGAAATTAAATAAAATGTCCACTGCTAATGCTGTACATAATTTTCTTGCAACATCCTTTTTTATACTCTAGCTCACAAGTCGACAATTTGTAATTGTATGCCTGATACATTGACCATGTCTGAAAATGAAGTACACTGTAAGTACAGTGCTTTTGTAAATACTAGCTTCATTTGCAGAAGTGCAGTGTGGCCTTTAGGTTAGGCCGTCTTCCTCTGTACTTTGACTGTGGGGTTGTTGTTCTTGGGGCCCAGCAGGGCAGCCCTAGCCATGGGGCTGGACTGGCCATCTGGCATAGGGGGCATTTCCCGGTGAGCCCTGCACCCTCATGGGCCCCTATTTTCAGAAATGTGTCCGTCCCCCCACAAAAAAAAGGTGAGCGGTCCACTGGTGAGTCAGTTCTGCTGCACTAATCAGGAGTGACCCCTTTAAGCCAAAAGTGCCCAGGCCCCATTCCTCCTCTAGTCCAGCTCTGGGGCCCAGGCTTTGGCTGTGGGGAGTGGGGGAGAGACCTTTGCTTTGAGGCCATGGCCTGGGCCCTGCGGTGTGGAGCACCCTGCAGCGGAGACCTTTGCTTTGTTTAAATAACGGGTGGTCCCGCAGCTAAGCAGATCCTCAGGAGTCTCCGATTGCTCGCACTCATCTTGTTGTTTATTCAATTTTGAACTCCTTTTCTTTCACTTACTCGTTTCTGGTGGTGAGTAAGTATGCAAGTCTTTGAGTGTAACCATACCTGACATTAGGGCTGCTCGATTATGGGAAAAATCAAGATCACGATTATTTCACTCCATAATGATATCGCGATGAAGAAAACAATCCTCCCAAACAATTCACAATCTTCCCTCCATTCAGCAGTGTGTGAGTGGAGAGCCATAGAGAAACACACAGCGGTGTTCTGCATGAATTTTGGCTAGCAAGTCTCCTCTGCACTGGCTCACATAGAGGGGAATGTATTGTGCATAGTAGCCTACCTTTTTGCAGTATAGACAAATGACAAAACATTGTTTCAACTCGATTTTATGAAAGTTGATATGGTTTGACAACAATATTGATATCATGATAATATACATTTGATATGTTGCACAACCCTATCTGACATGGGTTAGTGCTACAGTTCTCATCATTTAGTGTGTTTGTGTGTTTGTGTGTGTGTGTGTGTATTTGCGTGCGTGCGTACACCCCGCTGTGTACTGCAGTGTTTTTGGGGTTTGGTTGCAGCTTCGCACCACCCATGGAAGAAGAGAAACAGCTGACTCAGAGCCTAGAAGAACACAAGAGCACAGAGAGAGGAGAGGCAGCACCCTGCCTGGAGTCCTTCATCCTTTTAAAGGAGACCACCCCCCACCCTCCACCTCCTCATCATCCACCCTGCACCCTCTACCCCACTTCTCCTTCTCCCCACTCCCAATCTTTTTCAGGAAGACCCCTAGCCTGATTATCATCGACTTTCAAATCTCTTCGAAACTTGTTATGACCAAGAGCATAACAATTAACATTTCCCAAATGCCACCTCCCTTGGTTTGCTAATGGTTGTTTGCTTCCTGGCAAGGTGGGAGGAGTTCCCGATTTTTGGGGAACTCCGAAACAATATTGTATTGCTCTTGGCCTCACTATATAGCAACGCTGAAGGTGTTGCATCACTAGGAGGGCGCGGCCTGGCTAGAAGACCCCCGCCCCCTCCATTATTTTTGGGGAGACCACACTCACCTCCTCTGTCCTCCAATCACCCCTCTCTACCTCCACAGCATCACCCTCCTCAACCTCTATCCAACCACCACCACTACCCCACCCCACCTTCTTTCCCATTCCTTCGACCCCTCTCTCCCTCCTTCATTGCTGGTGCCACTTTCCGCCCTCTATCCTCCTCCTCCTCCTCCAGTTTGTTTTATGGGAATCAATAGCTTTATCTGCACAGCACTGAACCTTCATCTATAATCTGCCCCTTTTATGACAGCGCTGCTGGGATTATGAGGCATTAGGGCTCCGCTACAGAGAACACAAGCCGGCCAGACCAGATAGATCTTCGCCCATCATCTCCTTCTCTTCACCTCTTTTCCCTTCACGTCCTCCTCTCCACCTCTCCTCGCGATCTGGTCTTCCTTCTCCTTCCTATCCTTTCTCCCCCTTCCCTTTACTTCGCTTCACCTCCTCCTCCTCCTATCCATATCCTCCTCTCTCTTTATTCTCCACCTGTCCTCACTATCTACTCTTCCTCCTACTACCCCCCCTCCTCTTCTGCATATACTCTGACATCATCTACCCTTCTCTTCCTAATCCATCTCCTCTTTTTATCCTCCTTTCTTATCCTCCTCCTCCTCCTACTCCTCTTCTTTCTACCCTCACCCTGGGAAAGAGGCTCTTGGATGATCAATATCATTAATGGCCCAACAAAATCTCTCCACTTAGGGCACAGGAGAAGTCTTTACAAGTGTGTTGGGGTGGGGCAGGTTTGCTTTGTGTTGCAGTGGTGCATTTGATGTGAGATGGTGGGGCGGGGGCGGGGGGCTGTAGTTGATGTAAGGAGGTGAAGTAGCTGGATATGTAGGTGGCCTACAAGTGAGACTTTTTTTAAAAAAAGAGTTTTTTTGTCTTTTTTACTTTATATATGATAGTACAGTGAAGATGGTGACAGGAAGCAAGTGGGGAGACAAAGATGGAGAAGGGCCGGCAAAGGACCCGGGCCGGGAATCAAAACCCAGGTCGACCGCATAGTAGACGAGTGCCCTACTGAGATTTTTTTTTACATATTAATCATATAAGGGGCCCTTTGGCGCAGAGGCGCATCAATGTTTTCCCTTTGAAAAGGTGACCTGTGTAAGTCACAAAAATGTGAACTTCTACACAGTGAATTTCAGAGAGTGTACTACTGTATGCTACACAGCTGACCTCCACTTAAGTAATCAAGACTGTGACTGCGTGGAGTCGGCTCACATTGTTTTACGGTACGGTACGGAGTTTGTACATGGCAGTGGTGAGCCCTCAGCAGTGTCATGAACCTCTCTGATGTGTCTACGCGTTATGGAGCGTGGAGATGAGTCATGGTGCGTTACGTCAACTGTACATACTTGGCTCCGAATACTGTCACGGTCGGTTTGTGTGCATATGACCACACTATACAGCCGACTGAAGTCACACACACACAGGCACAAATGCACACAACCACACACGCAAGGGAGTTGATTTTAGTGCACTCTGCAGACTAGCAAGACTGCTCCACCAACATGCTTGTCAAATGACCCAGGAAAATAAGGAAGACAGAAGGGAGTTGGACATGGGGGAGGAGGCCTACCCAAGAAGAAGAATGAGGGTGTAAGGAGAGATGAGCAGGACACTGGTGCATCAGAGAGAGAAGAAGAAAAATACCATGGTATGTAGTGCATTACACTGTTTGTCTGTCAAAATGACTTTTCCTCCAGACAGAGAGGAGACAGTCATACATGAGGGAGGATGACACCAAAGATGGGGAGTGTGGGGGTGAAAGGCTGGTTGGCTGACCAAGAAAGGTTGGAGGTTGGAAGAGGATGTGAGGAAGGGTGAGGGAGCCGTTTGAAAGGAAAGAATATCACATTATGTGCTCATCAAATGACCCAAACGACAGTCAGACGCAAGGGAGGATGACACCCCTGAAGGGAAGTAGTGTGTGTGTGTGTGTGTGTGTGTGTGTGTGTCTGTGTGTGTGTGTGTGTGTGTGTGTGTGTGTGTGTGTGTGTGTGTGTGTGTGTGTGTGTGTGTGTGTGTGTGTGTGTGTGTGTGTGTGTGTGTGTGTGTGTTTGGGGGGGAGTGTAGAGAAAGAAGTAACATCATCGCATTACACTTCTGCTGTGCTCCATCTAATCAGCAAAACTCACATCCATCAACCAGCAAGTTTCCATTAAAAACGCCAACAGGTGTATCTGTTAAAAACACATTACGCAGAAAACGCCGAAGTGGAAGGCAGGCAGGCAGTACAGCAGACATCTAATGAGGCCGACTTTAATGGTGGATTCGGAACAGAGAATGACTCTGGCGACTAATACATTCGAGTGATAAATAGCAGGCTGTTTTTATTCCTCTTTGATAAATTGAAACGGAGAGGGAGACACAATTTGAGGGGGAAAAATAACAAGAAACGAGCCACAAGACACAAAGTTATCGCTTTAATCCATCTTCACAGTTTTACTTCAAGAGTAAAAAATGGTTTGCACACCTTTTTTATTATTAGTCAGAAAAGCAAACATTGATTTTCTTTTTTTTGCAAACTTGGAAAAAGAACAACGGGGAAAATAATAACAGTGTCTGCTGTCCATGGTTGTTCATCACACGATTCAAAATGACATTAAAGCTAGCTCAGTGATTGACGAATTGCTCCAGAGACGGAACATCTAACTTTTCAGACATGTTTGCCTGCCATCTTCCTACAACTTACATGCATATCATATGTATATACATGGGTTCTAAATATTTGTTTTCCACAGGCTGCGTGACTCTAGCTGCGCGCAACTCAACCTCTGATTTTTGGAAACCACTGTCAGTCAAAAAATTAGCTCACGTGGTTGGCTGCAAATGTCTTTCCCCTCCTCACAACACCGTGTTTACAAACACGGTGAACCCATGTATTAAGCTTTAAGTCTACACAATTCGTGCACGAGTGTCATTAAGACTGTGGACCAGATATAAAAGGTGGAAAAATAAAGTTTTTTAGGCCTTCCCCCTGACAACCAACTGCAATGGAGATGATTTTACACGACAACAAACTCCTTGCAGGACAGTCATCTCCTCCTCTCAACATCAGTCAGTTTAGTTTGGCTTACCACATCCCCCCTCTATTCCACCTCCCCTCCCCTACGCACAACCACAAGTATGTATGATCTCTAGCTTACTGTACTGTAGTGTCGCCCATTCCGCCTGCAAACATCCCCCTTCTGAACCCGTTACCCTCTCTGCTACCCCCTCCCCCCAACACACACACACACACACACACACACACACACACACACACACACACACACACACACACACACACACACACACACACACACACACACACACACACACACACACACACAGACACACACACACACACACACACACACACACACACACACACACACTTCCTACTCTGCCTTTCGTTGCTCTCATCACCCATTAGATATTGTTAGTCAGATTACAATGCTGATACTTTTAAAAATACATTTTTCTCTACACTTTTCTAGAAGCATAGAAAGAGGGGTGCTGTGGCGCAGCGTGCTAACATTAACATACGATGCCATAGATGGGCTTGCATGCCCATGGGAACCCAGGTTTGAGTATGGCCTGGGAGATTTTCCCTGGTCCAACCCCATTCCTGTCTCCCCCACTTGCTTTCTGTCTCGCGGCTTCACTGTACGATCAATAAAGGCAAAAAGTAACCATAAAAATATATTTTATAAACAAAAAATACACAATAAGTAATATAAAGAAAGCCTGCTGCTCTGCTTAAGTCTACATCGTCTCTGTAGTAAAATGACATGGCCACACTATAATCTTCCAGATTACTAATCCCTGTGGGACAGTCCGAACGGTGTGGTGTGGGTCAAGGCAACCATTCTTCCCTTTCTCCTCCTCCACTCTTCTCTTCCGCCTTAACCCTTCCATTCTCATCCCCTCTTTCCCAACCTTGTGGAGTGAAGTTTATAAGTTAAATGAACTGATGGTCATCGCAATTGTGCCTGTGACAATTAAAGGGGCACTAGCTGGATGACGTCATTGGCGCGGTACCCGTGGCATGCCTGCCTCAAAATCTACACAGTAATGAAAAAATGCTGTTCAAAGAAACTTGCTGTGAGACTCTCGCTGAGAGTTTTTCATCACGGGATGCCAGCAGTTGATACAAATCTGAATACGGTATGTAAAGCAATGTTTTCAAATGAAAATTGTTTCCCACAACACTCCCTCGGACCGCACTCTCAGAAGTTGCATGTGGGGTTTTCTGACAGCGGACCGTGGAAGTCGTAACGAGAGTAATCGTTCACTCACTAATGACTCGCATAAGCATGGGCTGACTCGGGACCGTGATTAATTAAACGTTTAATCCTACCTGGAGCCCCTTTAATAAATTCCCTGTATGCAACTGGAGCCCTGAGTGTGAGTTGCGATAGGTGGAGGGTAAAAGACAACCCCCTCCTCAACCCTTCTGCTCTCCATTCACAATTTTCAGTGTTTACTCAGCACTCACAATGCAGTCACCAAACCAAGCCTTTTCCCACCCTGGTGGGAGACGAGGAATTTGCTCGCACTCTTCTCAATGGGCGGCACTACACTTTCTTTATATACACTGTCTTTCCACTGTCCATTTTTTTTTACTGTTCACTTCAACTGCATTGTTTCTCATTCACGATTTCGTCTCAATTGGGGCTACACTGTCCTCTGTCCATTTTTTTAAGAGCCGTACAGCCAATCTTCAGTTTTGTTTTTCATTGACAATCTTCTGCGTTTTACTCATCCCCTATTTGCCTTGTGTGTGATCAAGGAGTTTAACTAATTCACGCTCACCCCATTTGTGCCTTTCAAAAAGAAGCTGTAGGCTACAACCAATCCTTTGCCTCAACTGTGTTGTTTTCCATTTACAACCATCTCTGTGGTTTGCTAACCTAAACCCCCACCTCCCACACACACACACACACACACACACACACACACACACACACACACACACACACACACACACACACACACACACACACACACACACACACACACACACACACACACACACACACACACACACACTTTAAACCCTGGTGGGAGTAGAGGAGTTTAAAGTTTGGTCCCTCTCGTCCCAACGAGGAGGGCAAACAAGGCAAGCTTCTTGAAGAGCCGACAAACAAACATAGCCGCCTTAAGCCACTTAAAACGTTCCGATTCCCGCACTGTGGTACACAGTCTTTCAGGTGACGAAAACAACAGTACACACACACAACTTAAGCCTCAAAGCAAATCAGACCAAGTTGATCATTTCTGATTTAACTTAAAAAAGGGTCCCACACGTTTTTTTGACCGTCTGTAGGTGCCTGTAGACATGTGAGTGAGTGCGTTTCTCGATCTTTCCACTGTTCAATTTTTAAAAAATTCATCGTGCTGGCTAAAAAGAATAATCCCGGGCTGGATCGGAGGCTTTTAAATGCTAAAACAAGAGGCCCATTGTTCTTAGACAGCTGCCTTTTCCGGAAAACAAAACCAGGAGGGGGAGAGGAGGAGAGGAGAGGAGAGGAAAGGAGAGGAGAGGAGGAGAGGAGAGGAGAGGAGAGGCAGGGGGAGTGTAATCTGTCTGACACACGCAAACAAACGCGCGCAAAACACACACACACACATGCACAAGCACACACACTCGACAGATCCAGCTGCTACAATAATGCTGGGGCCTTGTCTGATCCACCGCCAGGTCCCACACCTGAGAGAGCCAGTGTGTGTGTGTGTGTGTGTGTGTGTGTGTGTGTGTGTGTGTGTGTGTGTGTGTGTGTGTGTGTGTGTGTTTTATGCATGCACGCTATACAAATTCCTTGTTTACTGAACATGTAACACTGTGCCAAAGGCTAGTAATCGGTCCACCAGGCTAATTATTCATTACATTCACATTTCTAAAAGTCATCTCGTTCTGTAAATTACTTCAAAAATATGCAAATGAACTGAGAAGGAAACAAAGGTCCTTCCTAACTATCTTCATCTTTAGGAGTGCTATCCTTTTCTTCTGGCCTACATTGATTTTAGGAATCAGCACCCAGTCATACTGTATTTTGTTAGGGAGCTGAGTGTCTTCTTTAAACCGATTACAGATGAATGAAGCAAATTGAACTCCTTTGTCGGTAAAGGGACCCTCAATGCCTGCCCTGATAATTGTCTTTATCATTGTCCAACCACCTGATTCATTAGTCAAGACGAATCCAACCAATCCAGATTGAGGACTCAGCAGAAACTCTTGAATTCAAATTGGCATTACGCAAGTGCATTCCACGTTGTGGTGCACCGCAACGCAAAAATGCTGTGCCCTGACCGAAATCAACCCTAACCCTAACCTTTGAGTAAAGCAAACTCTCTGCCGTTACATTTTGCAGAGAAAAACGAAACAATCAAGGCCAAAAGCAAAATTATGCCAACACCACCCCTAGCCCTAACCTGTCAGAGGGTCGTGTAGAGCACAATCTAACATGGAAAGTCGTAGTAAAACGATAGTAAAACGATTACACGCAAACTAAAAATAAATCACACTAAAGACAGTTTGACGCGTTATCGTAACGTTTTGGATGAGGTCATGTTGCTTGAATTGCTTTTTGAAGGTAAGGTGACCTATATTGCTCAGGCCTAGAAGTTGCAATAAATCCAAATTCGTTCCACTGAAGTCACAAAACAAATTTAACTTTTTAAGCTACCACCTCCTTTGATCTAAACAATGCAAGCATGATAAGTCTCAAACTTTGCATTCTCAAAACAGATGAAAAATTACCTATTGAGGTTATTCTCTCTGTGTCAGTTCCATGTTGGTCACATTCATCATTCAAATGTTCACATCTCTGTTAAACCTGCGCGTCAGGTCTTGTCAACCCAGACTGCCAATTAACCCCAAGGGTTGAACAGCTCACTGCACCCCACCCTACAGAGTCACCTTGTTGGGTACGCACACAGTGATTCAGGGAGGAATTCCTCAAATGAACATCTGAGGCACTCAGTCAGGGCCCTGGCTGTTGCGTCTGTTCAGGTAAATTGGTGTCCTGGCAACACCTAACAACAACCGTCATGGCAACAAGGGGTGTGCTGTGCTGTGTTGTGTGGCCGTCCCCTTCTCCCCTCTCTCTCACCTCAGTAGTAAATCACTTCGAAGGCCACTGGTGGCAAAGGGGAGCTGGGGGCACTATCGGAACCCGCTTCTCTGTCGCCATGGCAACGGGCTATTTAAACAGATAAGACAACGCACACACCAAAAAAAAAAACTGTGCCGAGATAACAACGTGAATCACCTTGGTTACCAGTGCAAATGCACCGCATGGCAAAAGCAGTCAGCAGCTTTGATTCTAACTTGCTGTAAACTGTAAAATCTCCGATGTAATTGTGGGATATGGAGGGTGTCTATCTTTAGGAAGGCTTGTAGAACTGGTCGTTCTAAAGTCATGAACCAACCAAAGCGCAACAGTGAGTACCGCAAACCAATCATTTATGGAACATGGGGGGAAAAAACTTTACTATGTAATTCCTTGTTGCTACCTCGACTGAGCAGGCAGCAACTTCATCTGCAGTTCACTTTGCACATTCATCTCATCAATGTATCCATCTATCTGTACGGTTCTTTTATATCTTTATGCTACCTCGAACCTGAATTTCCCCAAGGAGGTAATTAAAGTCTGTCTGCATGTCTGTCTGTCTGCAAGCCAGCATGTAGCATGAAGAGTGCAGCAATCATACAGTGACAGAAACATGACGAAAATGAACTACTTGCAGCATAACCAAAGTAGCACAAAATGCAGTAATGACATTGGAGTGGGAGAGGCAGTATATAAAAAAGTGTCATGGCAGCGTGGTAAAGTCACATTGCCCCACATTCCATGCCCTGAAACGCATGTGTGCGTGCACACAGTCACACACCACACACACACACTAAAATCTGCATCCCACTGAGAACACTGCACTTCCTCCCCACCTGGGAATAGCGGGGTTGTGCCTGGCAGCTAAAAACAGCCACACACGCACACGCACACACACACACACACACTCCTGGCCTTTGCAAGATGAATAACTATTGTTCCTGAGGAACAATGAGATTGGCTTGTGTAGCTGGTAACATCTGGCATATGCTCCGTCGGTGTTGGATGAAGGAAAAACACAGGACCAATAGAGGTTAAATATAGAGAGAAACAGACATAATCAAACTGGAAAACGGATAAATTAAAGATGTAGTGGAGGGCCAATGGGGGCCAGTGGAGAAAGTAAGAGCGAAGGACGGGTGGGGGGAGCAGGCTCTCCACACTAGGGAAAAAACAAGGCCGTAGAAGAAATGAAAACGAGGCCAAAAAAGTAAAATGAATAGAAAAGCCCTAGACCATGACAGAGAAAGATAGTGAAGATAATTGGGACAAAGGGACAGAGAGGTATGGAGATTGCTCCCTGTGCAGACACATTAGTCTAACGGTGTGTCTGCAGTGCCCTACCCAGCTCATAAAAAACGGCTGCACTGCCATCACCACCACCACCACACTGAGTCTGAGTGCCCTCCACTGCTCCCGTGTGTTTTAATAGGTCTTTTCCAAAAACGCTATACATTTTCGTTTATTTACCTTTAATTACGTGAGAAAAAATAAGATGACATTAACCCTGTACCAACTGCCCTGATGCTACCTAATAAAATAAAACAAGATATCAGAAGAACATAGCATTTTAATGGGTTTTATGATATTTTGGAAAAGCAGGGCTCCAGACTAACTTTTTGCACTGGTTGCACTGGTGCGCCTAAAACATTTTTTTAGGTGCACCAGCACAAAATTTAGGTGCACCCAAATGTTTTCACCACCCCATACACACACGCACCTCAGCTTTAAAAAATAATAATTAAAAATAATAACAATAGCAATAATAATAGCAATAATAATAATAATAATAATAATAATAATAATAATAATAATAATTATTATTATTATTATTATTATTATTATTATTCTATTATTGTTGCTATATTTTAAAAGACCTGGAGCCTTTCATGTGCTATGCTAGTCTTCCAAATGTGCTCCTTATAAAAGACATGACAGTAGGCTACCTAACTAACACATCTTGGCTACAAGCAGTTTGGCTGGTAGAAAAGACCAAATTAGTAGCCTTTTAGTCAGTATGTGTTTGACTAGTAAGATCAACATACCAGCCTTTTCTGCAATAAGGCTACGCACACGGCACAAGCACAGAGTTACAATATGAAGATAGATAGATGGATGGATGGATGGATGGATGGATGGATGGATGGATGGATAGTTTTTTTTTAACAAACCCTGCTAAAATGTCATGATTTTTAAAATCATTAGACACAAATAGCCTAGCCTATGTTTACAGTGGAATCTGAGGTGAATTGGGTTTTGTCTATTTCCCCGTTTTTGAGCGCTCTCCCTCTGCATAATGATTGTGGTATCTTAGCAAGCGCTACGAACAGACACGACCGCAGCGCTCGCTCGCTCACTCACTCTCTCTCTCTCTCCCTCTCTCGTGCTGTCTCGAGGTGCATGTACGATGCCTTGCCGACTGATAGGCAGTATGTAGCATGCCCTAGTCGCTATCAAAAAACTCTCACAGAAGTCCCGACAGACTAGCGCGTCACCTGTTGTTTGGCCAGCTCTGCACGCGGCAGAAACGGGCAATTCCGCACCCGTCTGCATTTTTGTGTGGCAATGTTTGATATCCGCTCAAGCCATTTAGTTTTTCCCCGTGATTGTGACTCTCTCGTGTTTAAAATATCCTCAAGTCATTTTGCTGTTTTTACCGTGATTGTAACCCTCTCGTCCGTTGCAAAACTCGCCTGGTTGAGAACACAAAACTCGCTGGCACATGTGAACTCGGATAGTTGAGGGAAGTCGAACATTCTATTCTGAAACGTCGGGCCGCCTGTGAACGAGGAAGGGGGAGAAAGCTACCGGTAGTTCAGCGGAGTTGAAGGAATGACCGCATCGACACGTTTTGTGTGATGATGGGCCACTACTGTAGAATGTGATTTTATGTCCATTAAAACGGTGGTTTGGTAATTGATTTTGTTATGGCTGGTCGCACCGGTGCGCCTAAAAATATTTTTTAGGCGCACCATTGAAAAAAATGGGCGCATATGCGACCAAATTGGTCGCACTCTGGAGCCCTGAAAAGGGTTCTTTATTGTTTTCTTATCCTAACAGAGCGAGCTGAGGAGAGAGCAACATCACGTCTGGCCATTACTTTCACGTTGGCCTCGCGCCCTCTTGCCCCGCAAGCCCAGCCGCCTTCCATGCAGTGGCAGTTACACAAGCGTTCTTTCCTCCATCCCTGACAGATTAGGAACGTCTACAAAGCGCCTTTTGGCAGGAAAAAGAAATGAAAAGAGAAAAAAGGGAAAGAAAAGAAAGAAAAAAAAGCTCAACTCTTTGCTCTGTACGTTGTCACGTAGCAGCACAACAACACCAGGCTTACGTTTCCTGCAGATAGCATCGTCATACGAAGGAAGACTGGCACTTTGGGGTTTTACGGATAGAAAGAGAGAGAAAAAAAGAAAGGATTTAGTGCTGCTTTTTTTCCCCTTATTCCCTTCCTTCTTCTGGCTTTGCCCTCTGGTGCTAAGCAGTGTGGGCTCAGAGCGGAATTTCCTGGTACAAGGAGGAAGAATTTGGAATCTGGAGCACAGAGGGATACAGCATGTTCTAAATCAGGACCAACTGCTAGCTTGCTCGCGTGCGAGACGCTTCCTTGTGCCACACAGGGCTGCTCATGTCTGACCAGGAAGTCTAGTAGTCCTGGCAAAACAAGCCAGCGAGAAAGCCAGGGCGCGATGACCAAGACCAGAAACTCCACCGTCTTTCTCTCCCTGCCCTTCCATTCACTCGCTTTACAGCACAACCACGCACTGCAAGTCTGCTACACTAAATGGACCAGGGGTCCGTTTCTCGATTCTTGTCGTTGCTAACCATTTTAAGACCGTCTTAAGACGTAACACCATTCCCTTGGATTTAGTGGTGAGCGTCGCTGTCGAGAGAGAGCTGAGTCGCTCTTACGAAGAACGTTGCTACCATCGTTAGCAAAGACGCTTTCGAGATACGGACCCCAGGAGCTTAAACCTTGAAATGTTGCTTCCAAATTCTCTTCACAAACAAACGAGAAGTCTGCTAAGCTGACCTAAGGTTCAAGTCGCGTCATTAAAAGGAGTTTCATCAATGAAAAAAAAGGCTTTTGACCAGATTCATGCTCGCTGCTCCATCACTTGTATGTGATCAACCGAGCTTGAAAGCCAGTGCCGCAACAATTGCATACAGGGGCCCCATGGCAAGACAATGATCGGGGCCCTCATACAGCCTGCCAAGGTCAAAAAAGGACCCTGGGACAAATGCCCTGCTCAGCCCCTCAACAGCCCCACCCAGGCTGATGGCCACAAATCACTGCAAACAGTACCAACTGTACCAACTTCTCAGTTCCACACAGAAATCAACCAAAACACAGTGCCACTGCTTAGCATATATGTGCCAACTGCAAAATACGCTGCACGTCCCATGGGGAGCATGAAGTTGAGCTTTGTTTTGCGAGAACAACTCCCCACGCCTTAAGTCTGTCTGCATTCATATTACTGCAAGCCCTGCATCACATGTGAGCACCCAATGCAGGAGTGTCTCAGCTACAAATTGATTTGAATGTAATCCGATCGGCCTCTCAAAAGACAGGGTTAATATCACAGAGGCAGTATGAAAACGCTCTGACCCATTTACATGATTTGGAAGAGAGAGAAACAGGTAATGCTGTAATCATGCCCATGCAATTGAGGAAGTGAGGAACAGGGTCTCGGTCTGAATGCTACCACACTTCCCTACTCCCTACATACATCAGCCTCGAACACTACTACATGAAGAATAATCCAATGCAAGACATGCACAATTGGCAGATGTATCCCTCTGTGTTGTAACAGTCACACAGGCCTCTCTACACGTGGTCACAATCTAGAGAGCAGTGCTGAATTTTCAGTGGCTAGCAGATACAGAACGTATGAAAACCACATCATAGTAGAAATCAAAGTAAAACAAAATACCATAGAGGTCTTCCAGTTCTGTTTATTTAAAATGGTAATAATACAAAAAGACATGCTTGACAAAGGATGCTTCATCATGCTTGACAAACATGCTAAAACATCCTGCCCACCTTCTCTCTCTCTCTGTCTCTCTGTCTCTCTCTCTCTCTCTCTCTCTCTCTCTCTCTCTCTCTCTCTCTCTCTCTCTCTCTCTCTCTGTCTGTCTCTCTCTCTCTCTCTCTCATTGTGCTGATAGCATGACAGTCTAGAGTTCCGGGAAATTGAAACAAGAGCCACTCCCTGAAGCATAATAAACAATAAATAAATAAACAACTCAAACAAACCAATCAAAAAGAGACACAGATAGTGGCCCTAACCCTCGTCAGGTTGCCTCAAAAACAGTAGGCGCGCACCTCTCCCACCCTCCCCTCCCCCTCACCTTTCCCTTGTCACACACACCATGCCCTGGATGCCCAACGATACACATTAGCCTGCTATATGAGGCTGAGCCTGCTATACATAGCCTTAGCATGCTATGCTAGGATACATGCCGATCGTCCTACTACACAACGCTTCTCGTCATCTAGTACATGTAGCCTTAGCATGCTAGCACGCATGCCAAGCATCTTACTGCACGTGTCACTGCTACAGTGTTCGAAAGAGGCGTGCTGGGCAAAGCAGCGGAGTCCGGGGCGCCGGCAGGTCCGGCAGGCACTGTGGACGCTCCCCATCCTCCTCTCCTCTCCTCTCTCCACCTCCTCGCCTCTCCTTCTCCTCCTCTCTTCTCTCCACCTCTCCTCAGAAACACAGCGTCACCCACACGACTCCTCTCCTCTCTTCACCACATCTCCTCCGAGCATCAGCGTCGCTTCTTCTTCTCTCCTCCTGTATTCTCTTCCTCTCACCCACCCCTCCTCTCCTCCAGTCTCCTCCTCTGCTCTCCTCTCCTCTCCCCCTCTCTCCTCAGCTCTGGTGCCAATTGCAGTGCTAGCTAACCAGCCACCGTAATGTGCAGGGTCATCCCGTCCTCCACTCACAGAGGTAGAGAGAAAAAGAGAGAGAGAGAGAGAGAGAGAATGCGATAGAAGGGAGAGGGTGGTAGAGCTATAGAGCAGCAATGGTCCCGTCCTCCACTCACAGAGGTAGAGAGAAAGAAAGAGAGAGAACGCGATAGAAGGGAGAGGATGGTAGAGGTATAAAGCAGCAATGTAGAGCGATAGAGTAACAGAGAAAGAGAGAGAGAGAGAGAGAGCTACAGGGAGAGAGGGAGTGGGAGTGAATGTGCAGGAAGAGAGCAGAGAGAAGAGAAAGGGGTATGAGTGAAGGGGGAGGGGAAGCAGTAAAGGGTGTGGAAGAAAAGAGAGGAGGAAAGAGAGAGAGAGAAAAAAGAGAATGGTTGAGGGAGAGGGAGTGATGAAGGGAGGGAGAGCTGGAGGGAGGGAGAGCGTGGTAGAGGGTAAAGAGAGTACAGTAAAGAAAGAGTACAGTACAGAGTGTGTGTGTGAGAGAGAGAGAGAGAGAGAGAGCGAGAGAGAGAGAGAGAGAGAGAGAGAGAGAGAGAGAGAGAGAGAGAGAGAGAGAGAGAGAGAGAGAGAGAGATGTGACGCTTCATCTGCAATCAGTTTCTGGACGGCAGGAATCCAACCACCACACACTGCCACATCAGCACTTCATCTTTCTCTCGCTCCCTCTCTCTTCCCCTTGTGTGTGTGTGTGTGTGTGTGTGTGTGTGTGTGTGTGTGTGTGTGTGTGTGTGTGTGTGTGTGTGTGTGTGCTCTCTTCACGTCTTGTTAACCAGGATCAGCACCCACCGAACATCCTTTTCCATTCCTCCTTCTCTCCATCACACACACACACACACACACACACACACACACACACACACACACCTCCTACGACCACTAGACATAAACAGCATCATATGATAGGCCTACCGTTCTGCAAGCCCTGGCCTTAAGGCACCAGCAATCTCTGAACCACACACACAATATCCAACCCTAGCGCACCGTGTGAGAAATCAGTTCAAAACGCAGGGATGTGGCTGAGTCAAGGTGATGAGCTTGTTGCTTGGGAGAGTGCTACACAAATAGACAAGATGTTCAAATTGTGGTTGCACCAAATCTTGGTTTTTGAAAGAATACATGCACATCTGTGAAGTTGAACCGTGTCCGCCTGGGCATGTGCATATGTGGCAATAGCAGGGATGCAGCAATGGCGTGTGTGTGTGTGTGTGTGTGTGTGTGTGTGTGTGTGTGTGTGTGTGTGTGTGTGTGTGCACATGTCAAAGGTCAGTTGCAGTGTGTGACACTGGGGGGCTGCCAGAGGCAATGAAATCACATTACAGTATTGAGCAAAATGAACCTCAGTCAATATGGCTGTCCGTGCCACCGTGACGTGGGGGGCATTGAAGGTGCACGCCAGCGCGTGTCTCTGTGGCACCCCCATACACACCGGCTATTTGAGGCAGTATTCCACAAACCGTCCTAGTCCATTCACCTCTCAAAAGAAAACTGTATGCAGCAGCTTTATGGTGGTAGCTCATTAGGGTCCAAGTACTCCGTTTTCCATTCTGCTATGGCAAATGAACTGCACTGGCATGCAAAAACATGTATGGAACAGGTGTCCCAAACGTCAACTCAAGCTGAACGTGAAAAGACAGCTGTCTGGGAGAGCACTGAGCAGCACAGGAGGAGGGGACTGCATGCATGCAAGGATAGGCCTACACTGAGACTTGTGGGTTGACGTACACCTAGCCAAACAGTCGTGAAATGCCGCTTTTTCACACCACCAATTAGTTGGCATGACATTCATATCTTGCCAAGTTAGATCTACTGACTGCCGACACGTGTCCATGCACTGAACAGATTTTTTTTTTACCCCTCAGCAACACCCAAGTCATTTACCTCGACGAGCTGATATCACGGTTGCTAGCGGTGTCTGGCCGGGCCTGGCAAACGCCCTGCGGGCTGTATGCCACGTGCCATCGCGAGGGGCTACTCCGGCCTTGACAAGCAATGTAGCAACCGTAGTCTATTGACTACTGACTGAGCGCGTGTGCGGTAACATTGTATAACAATTTGGGCCTTGCGCAGTCTGTCTATCAGCATTGTTGCCCCCTCCTTCTTTGCTCTCTCTATCAGTATCACTCACTCTCTTCTTTCAAAGGCCGGCTAATCATGCCATTGCCAAAGTCACAACTGGTGGAAGCCTCGAAAGTGCTTGTAGCAAGAGCTTGCGTTCAACAGCATTGCTGTCTACGGAGAGACGCCCCTCGGTGTGGACCTGAACTATTGCGTAATGAGCCACAATCAGCATCTGCCACTTGCGACACAGAAAAAAATGCATTAGAAGCTCTTTCCGGTCTCTTCGGTCAGTGTGCGAGGCTCGTTTGTGTAAATCAAAGCCACTCGAGGGTTTTTGTGACAGCATTTTTTTTCGTCCACGCAATTCGTCAAGGACGCGCCTCTCCTTGCCTGCGTGTGTTGCTAGTAGGGGCAATTCGAGCATGTCAGTCCGCCTTTACGACTTTTACAAAAGTTCCCACAAAGTAAACCGTGTGTGACTGTAAATCCTTAAAGATGGGTGGCAAATTTGGGAGGCTTCACGCAAGAAAACGCCTGTCTACGCGCAAGGCAGGCCTCTTGCACGCCAGCTTGTCCAACAGGAAAAGGCTGTAGTTCTTGATGCTAGTGCGATGATCGGTGGGAAAAGTGGGGCATGCCACTTTTACTTTGCTACAGTGTGACACTTGAATCTCTGAAAATGTATCAAGTGTGTAGCAAATAGCGTTCTGAGACACGCCGAGTGCAAACTCGGAGTGGCCTGGGGGAAGAGTAGCATGTAGCCTAGGCCTTGTAGCCTTCTCAAACAATTCGGTTCGGTAGGTATGCTTTTGACAATTCAATTTACGAATATAGCCTACATATGGCATGTAGATATAAGCAATTAAAAATAGCAATCAACTTACTGCTGACTTTCATGCTGCCAAATGCCGAAGGCTGCGGCACTGGTTTGCAGCTCTCTGCGAAGGAGGTGGTTCTTGGCCGACCCGACATATTCCAATCGTAAATCCCTGTATTTTTTCTCGATTTGGGACGATTGACACTTTTGATCAACTTGGTCACTGTTCAAAGACCTCTGTGGGGACTATTTAAAACAAAATAGTCAAAAGAAAAAGGCAACACTTTCTCCACTTCACTCCTTTCTGTCGTTTTCTTCAGCTGGTTCGCTACCTTCTCCCATCCACTGACAGTCTTTCCTTCAAACCATCCTTTAAAAGCAGTGTCTTTGTCGCAAGAGATAGAGGTCTGTTAAAAGTCAGTGTCAGTAAAAATAGTCATCAAATCGGTCGTTTCCCTGTTTCCCCCGAAAAATCCCACCGATTCTCTTGTTCTGAATCGCGTCGGATTCATACGTAGATTGACACATAGGCCTACAAAATATTTCCTGTAGTTGGTCGTCTACAAAATGTCACAAACAACGTTGTATGTCATTAAAACATAAGATCATTAGGAGGGCTATTTGTTCATATTCTGAGGTGGAGACTCTGCGATCTAGCAGTACCAGCCATGGCGGCTTCCTTGCTCTAGCCAACCAACGACTCAAATGCGAATTTTCCAATAGACCAATTTTAAAACTGTTTTCAGCGAGCCTCCCGTCTGATGTAACTCCATACACACGGATGTTTTTTCTCAAAGTCCAGCAGAAAAATACTCTCGGTTGTGAAATCAGCTTGATGTCGCGGTTCCAGGAGAAAACGCTCTCTAAAATCCACTCAGCATTTCAGAAAATTCTTTTTTTTATTCCTTCTCCGACGGTCTCTGCTCGCTCTCTTTGTCACCACGACCAATAGAACGTTTTTTGCGTAATCAACGTTTGGATACTGTGGCGGTGAATCAGCCAGGCGACCTGGTTACGGCAACTCAGTGCGTAAAGAATCGGAAAATGTGGAGCGCAAGAAGGACTGAGGAGGTCGAAGTTGGCCAATCCTCTGCGTATTCTTTGAATATGGGCGGAGGGAGGGGGCGCACTGTAGGCCAATGAGCTTGCAACCCTCGGAGAACACATGGCGTAATTTGCTTAATACTGCCCCTGGTGTTCCGAGCGTCACACGTTAAAATTGCTCTCTGGGCGGGCCTTTTGGTTGATGGATTGACTTCAACCCAACAGGATTCGCCCAAGAATGGAGGGCACACCAATGACGAGGCAGCATTTGACGAGACACCGGGTAGTCATGCAGCACTGTTGCTAGTCAGCTGAGAAAGAGAGAGCCCTAGCCCGAATTCAATGACATGTCACACGTAGTGGCCTGGTTGTGAATGTGCAGCCTAGGCTATCGCCACCCTGCCCCATGCAGCCATGCGTAATAGCACGTGTCCATAAAATTGTCTTCTGTATAGGCTACAGACATTTATGGTGCATGGCATCTAATTTCCTCAACATTACGGTACATTGCATAAATTAATTGTAGGTTGTTGTATCAGCGTCACCTAAATGTATAGAGTAAAAAAAAAAGCAGAGCTGTATGATGGCTGATTGTATTGTCAACATCAATGCAGTCTCTCTCTCTCTCTCTCTCTCTCTCTCTCTCTCTCTCTCTCTCTCTCTCTCTCTCTCTCTCTCCCTCTCTCTCTCTGTCTCGTGCACGCACGCACGCACACGCGCGCACACACAGAGAATGCAGCAGGATCAGGGGCTGCGTGGGGGAGTTGAGGTGAGGGGTCAGGTTAGTAAATGAGGTCAACAGTATAGTGGGTCACTTAGCAGTGCTGTGTAGGTGCAGCTCCATAATTCCACTACCTATTTTCATCAATTTTGAGGAACAAGCT
>NC_085869.1:42353007-42360507 GCF_034702125.1 Engraulis encrasicolus
GACATGACAGTGTCATAACAGTGTCATAATAGTGTCATGAATTAGTCATAAACATAATACCAATGTCATACATTTATGGCCATGTGAAGTTGACATTGTTAGGCCTGTCTTTGTCAAAACCGAATTTCACTTAAAGCCAAAGTCATATAATGTTCATGACATTGACATAATGTTTATGACATATGCATGACTGCATTATGACATGTTGACACTGTTATGTCATACGTATGACGCCGGCATCAAGTAAAGTGTTACCAAAAAATGTAAATACAACAAGCAGTGCTCTTGGTGATGAATTGCGTTTTAGCGGATGGTAAACATTTCCATCACTTCCATTAAGTATAACAGACAGAACATGATTTAGAATGATACTTCATCCTTCACCTTTTGCCTACTTCTCTGAGCAGTATCACTGGATATTTTTTAAAAACTAGTTCAGATGTTATTACAACTTTTTCATCTACAGTAGGCTACATTTTGAGTTTATCTTGCATTGCTCTTACCCAAATGTGTTGTCTTTTGTTGTCTACAATCTCTCTCCATGAAAGACTTTTTAATTTACGACTTTTTCAGACTGGAAAAAAACCCCAGTACATTTAGCTAAATCTGGGTTTTCATCATTTATTTATTTTTTCCTTTCTTTTTTCTCTTTGGTTCAGCAGGCCACATATCACTTGTCAGTTTTGCAGGACTATCATATAACTTGGGATGAAGCTGATAACAATGTGCAGGGCTGCTGACGGCTTTGGCTGGCCCCAGAACAAAATGACCCCCTCTCAATAGCCTAATACACAATGTAATGAGGACCCAAATCGGGGCCCCTCCTTTCCATGGGCCCAGTACAACTGACCTCTTTGTTCCCACTGCTGCCATTCCTATATAAACGAATGTAATGTAATGTTACCGTCTGTTTCTATTACTAGCTGTGACATGACTTAGGCCTACATGTTCCCATCTCAAGTGGTGACAAGACATCACAATGGCCCATCTCATGTCCCTCTCCATATCAGCCTGTTTCATAACAACAATATAAAAATATCATTAGTGGTTTCATTCCACCATGAGTTTTTGTTCAATACATTACTATTGCTGGCAAAAATAACATGGTATTTTTTTTCTGAAAGCTCTTTGAACAAGACTGCTGCCTGGGTTTCAAGCAGTGAACAACGCCACATGTTATTGTCTCATGCAGGACCAAATGGCTAGTGTGTGTGTGTGTGTGTGTGTGTGTGTGTGTGTGTGTGTGTGTGTGTGTGTGTGTGTGTGTGTGTGTGTGTGTGTGTGTGTGTGTGTGTGTGTGTGTGTGTGTGTGTGTGTGTGTGTAAGAGAGAGAGAGAGAGAGAGAGAGAGAGAGAGAGAGAGAGAGAGAGAGAGAGAGAGAGAGAGAGAGAGATGGAGAGAGTCTGTGTACCACATTAAGTCAGGGCTGACATTATGAGCTCCATAAAGTGGATGGATGAAACAACTGTGGCAGTGTGGACCCCATTTATTCTCACAACTGTAAGCCAGGCTACACAATGAGGATAAAAGATAAAGTGGGGATAGACACTACAGTAGCCATGTCTGTGTTCCTATGAGATACACGTCTGCTTTACGAAGACACAATAATTAGTGTTTTTGTCTTAGGATACACCTAGGAACAATTACACACCAGGCCCCAGGGAAAAACAGTGATAGGGCCCCACATACTGCCTGCCAAGCTCATACTAGGGCCCCCACCACCAATACAGGAGGGCCCAGGGGCAAATCCTATGGAGGGGAGATGGATTCCTAATTGCAAATACATGTTCCAGCATGTCCCTGTTAGGAGGCTTATCCTGATGCTGTTTTCAATGATATTTAGAATGAGTCAGTTAGTTGGTAGATTTTTATATAGGCCTATTATTGTGGCGCTTAAACCAGATTTGCAGGCCCACCATTGCTTTTAGATGGATTGTTCTTTCTTTGTTCTTCTTGCAAGCTCAGCTCTTTTTGAGACACGTCTCATGTGCCAAATTAATAAATGCATTCAATTTGATATGTTCCTTGGTCTGAGTTGGCACTCAGGTCTTTTTAGACAAAGGCTTGGCTGTAGATGTGGCCTATTAGAGATTCCTTTTACTGCATCACAGTTGGGTACGTTCAGTATTCTGTCTTATGTGCAAAAAGGAAGTATGTGTAACTGCATTGTTGTTGAAAATGATTTACTGTTATTTTTATGAAAGTACAAACCCCAACTCCGATGAAGTTGGGACGTTTGGTAAACAGTGAATAAAATCAAAATGCTATAATTTTCAAAACATTCAATCTATTCATTAGATGGAGAATACTGAAAAGACAACATATTAAGTGTTAAAACCGAGAAAAAATATTGTTTTGGGGGACATATGTACTCATTTCTAATTTGATAAATCCAACACGTCTCAAAAGAGTTGGGACGGGGATCAGTGAAATTTAGTAAACATCCAAATAAGATAAAACAACAAAGAAGAACATTTCAAAATTAATTGTACTGACGGACAATATAGGTGTCCAGGTATAAGATCATCACGGAGAGGCTGAGTCACTCAGAATTAAAGATGCAAAGGGAATAATTACCATAGTTATTACATACATTTTTGAATTCCCTTTGATTTACCACGATTGAGTGTATATAAGACATATTTTTGTTAATAAAATCATTGTGTTGGTTCATGACATCATGAAATATATATTGGCTGTAGTCTCACTCTAGCACTCCAGGAATTAGAGCTATTGAAAATTGACCATATTAAGAATGCTTAATGCATGAAAATGATACAGGGGTGTAAAATTGTCCTAAGCACCTGAGCTCACTTGAAATAGACCCAGAAGACATGGGAAACTGTCCTTTGCTTACAGAAGTCAGCAGAAGTTGTAGAAGTCCATTGTTTTTGACAATAATAGAGCATTGCACATCCTGTGCTACAGTGAAAATGGACCATCCAACTTGTGTTAGTACTAGCTTCAAAAGTCAGCCTCCATGATGGCATGCGGGTGCAGTAGTGCATTGGTTAAGATGTTCTCACTCATCTGTAGAGTTAAATACAGTGCTGAATGGTATACATGGGTTTTAAACAGCATGAAAAGCCACTCATGCATTATATTTTGAAGGGAGATCTTCGATTACTGCCACATAGTAAGGTGAAATTGCATTTTCTACTATGTTTTAACAGTTTGGCTCCATCATAAGGACCAGCAGGTGATAAAATGGTGGGTTTTTGGTCGAGACCTGTCACACTGTAAGCACTGCAGAAAGGAAAACATTGCAAAACATGACAAGGAATACACCCACCATTTAAACTGGTGAAATCATGTCAAAGATAGGAATTAACACTGTTTTTATAAAATCATCTCATCGGTTAATGTATTTAACTGTTAAGTGTTGTCTTTTGTTTTGTTTTTAGTCTTCCTCGACATTTGCTGCCATTTATTGTCCCCGTCCCAACTCTTTTGAGACATGTTGGATTTATCAAATTAGAAATGAGTACATATGTCCCCCAAAACAATATTTTTTCTCGGTTTTAACACTTAATATGTTGTCTTTTCACTATTCCCCATCTAATGAATAGATTGAATGTTTTGAAAATGATAGCATTTTGATTGTATTCACTGTTTACCAAACGTCCCAACTTCATCGGAGTTGGGGTTTGTATATATCAAAATAGTCAAATAATATTACTGATCTTCCAAACATGTGGTGATATAAAGTGACAAAACTGGTACAAAACTGTCAATAATCTACCCGAAACCATTTACACTGTCACTTACACTGTACAGGATAATTTTAAAAATCATTTCACTCAGTTTGGAGTTCTCTGCAGTTATGCCTTTTTGCTTTGGGCACTAAAATGCTTTAGAATTTGGAATCTTTGTTCTATAATTATGTCTACAGGATGTGTCCCTTACAGCACATGGTCAAACAACATGTTACAACACGTCAGGCAACCTTTAAAAGCTGTGTGGTCAAGATGCTCTGTGATCATTTTCGGCATTATAAAAGGTAATATTTGTCCTGAAGAAAGATATCATATCAGAATTTGGTTTAAGGTAATAGGTCCATTGTACCCAAGTCTGGAAAGAACCAATGTCTGTTGATGACTAATTCATGAACTATCTCGGCATACTCTGAACCGTGTGTTCATTGGTCCCCATTGTCACAATCCTATAATGCCACTAGTGGAAAGTTTCAGCTAGTGAAACGTCTGTTGATGCAAGCATTAAGTCTGTCTGTTTGTCTGTATGTCAAGTGACGTAGTGCAAGCAAAATATGATTTTAGTGGAGTAGAATGAATAGATTGTGTTGATTGTGTTGTGTGTTGTGGAACTGTGTGTGGAACAGACAGAGCGACCAGACACAGCGTGAGCGTTCCCTTCTTCTGTCTCAAATGTTCCGATTTAAATAATAACTGAGACAAAGTCATTTTTAAAAACACTTTAAAATGATAAATAGCTAATCAAAATACAACAACAAACAAAACAAAAACAGTCATCCAACAAAGACATACACATACAAACTAACTTAGTCATATTCACCAGGTTACTGTGGCCAATGTTAAATGAAAAATACAGTACAGCAAATGAAAATAAATTAACACACGCACATATACACACACACACACACACACACACACACACACACACACACACACACACACACACACACACACACACACACACACACACACACACACACACACACACACACACACACACACACACACACACACACACACCAATATAAATTAAATCTTGAACTAAACATGTACACACCCATAAATATATAAAAACACAATGCAACAGACACATATCCATGAACACACTAACAAAAAAAAGCCTGCGTTTGAAAAAATTCAGTCAAGGTACAAAAGATTGTTAGCATGTGGAATAAGTCTGACAAGACTGACCAAGTGATATTCAGAGTTCAAACCAACACATTTGGAATGGTTATACAGTTTCTATGCTTGTAATGTAAGTACAAGTACAGATACAAATACAGATACAAATACAAGTACAAGTGATGTGTTGTGCATAATTAATATAGCAAACAGTTCATACATTTGTAAAAAAGACATATTTAAAAAGTATAAATCTTTTCTGAATGCCCACATAAAAGCCTGTAAAGGCAAAAACAGTGTCAACATTATTCAATAAGCAACTTGCTAAAGTGCTATAATATATTCAATGATAGAAAACAGATACGATGGTAGAGAGGGGGAGTCTGAGCATTTTTTTTAAGTAGAAGAGAGAAGAGCTTCTCACTTCTCAGTGCTCGCCACACCTCTGGTGGGCAAAAAGGGTATAGTTTCTCGCCAGAGTTGTATGAAGTAGAAGTCAAAGTACTCTTACAGGTGTAATTTCAATACTAGTAGTATGATATTACATAGTTGACACACCATGAAGCATCTTACTCCTAGTGTTGCAATTACATCAGTAAGATACTTCTACTTCTACTTCATACAACTTTGTTTCTCGCACAACTCCATTTGTGACAGTGTAATTAGAGACTTATATACTTATCTTCATCTAAGACACACTCACCAGTGGAGTGCAATACTACACAACATCAGTGCCACCTGGTGCAAAACACAAAGGCACAATGCATAAGGCTGACACAGTCAGTGTTGACCATTTAAATACACAGCCTCAGCAAAATGAGTTGCCTGTGATGAACTACTACAGTAAGGCACACTTATATATTAGGTTGAGATGAAAATAATTTCCACATTTGAACCCCCGCCCCTCTCTCACACACACACACACACACACACACACACACACACACACACACACACACACACACACACACACACACACACACACACACACACACACACACAAATTCATAAAAACAAAACAATTAATGCATTAATGCATACGCTAGCCACTGCATAGCCTCTACTACTACTACTACAGAAAAGCATCTAAACACGCCCACTCACACAAATGTGGGTTTGAGGTCCTCATTGAAGTTGACCACTGGATGCGAGAGTGGGTGACAGAGGTCAAAGACGCCTCCATACTCGCTATCCGAGGTGTCTGAACTGGTGTCGGAACAAGAGGAAGAACCATAGGATCCCTGGTGGCACGACTCACAGTAAGGCCGGTGGTAGTAGCAATAGTCCTCCGAGCTAGTGTCCGAATCGGAGTCCGAACGCATGTAAGGGTTTTCCCGCCCTCTGACCACTGTGTCCATGTGGGGCTTACCAGTGACCTCGGTGTCCTGGTTATGCTTGCTCCTGTCCCCATCCATGTCAGGGATGGGGACGTCTTTGTCGGCATGTCCCGAGTAAGGCGTAATGGAGCATTTGCGAGAGGAAACGGTTGGCCCGTGGTGATGGTGATGATGCGATGACCTTCTTCTTATCCTTCTTCGTCTTCGCCGTCCCCAATAGGGTGACATGCCACCAACCCTCCCCTCCTGTCTGTGTTCTCCCTCCACCTCGTTTGTGCCTTGTTCATCATTAACCACAATGATCTCGGGGCAATTTTTGAGGTCCGTTGGCCCCCGGGTCTCATCCAGGGTATGGAGGGCAGTTCCCCGGCATTGTCTTGGGGGGCTGAGTGCCGTGCTTTGGGGGCTCGTCCGGGATGGATAGAAGGGCGGCCTGCGTTTTCGCATGGCGTAAGGGGAGATGCTGGGGTAGTGGAAGTAAAACGGGGACACAGGTGAACGTGGAGACAGCGGGGCGAGCTCGTCTGGGAGCTGATTGGTTGAGGGCCTCCGAGGGAGCCGATTGGGCGAAAATAAGGAAGTGGGGGAGACAAACGGGGTCCCACGAGCATCTACGCTCAGGTCCTGAAGGATCTCCTGCAACTGCTCACTGCTAACATATCCCTGCCAGCCACCCCCTCCGGTTGGCGGTAGCGACATCATGGTATCCCCCGATAACCTTCCGGAATCCTGTCTCATTGGACCAGAGAACTTGCGGGACAGAATGGCCGATCCAGGCACGTGATTGGGCTGAGGGACAGGACTAGTGGCTAGTGCCACCTGCGCTACATTATCTCCAGTGTTCAAAGCCACAGCGGGTTTGGCCTGCACATCCTCCGAGCACCTCCTCAAACTCAACCTCTCTGGTGCTGGACCTGCCCCTTTCCTCTGGTTACCATGGGAACCGATGGGGATTCCATCTGCCTGAGGAGGAGGTGGAAGAGGAGGAGGAGGAGGGGAGAGGGGCCTGCTCTGAGGACGACTTGGGGGTGGTGGTGGGGACAGAGGGTGACCCGAGGTGGTCGACACCCCCGCTCCAAAGCTTGGTGGCATGGGGGGAGGAGGCACGTACGGTGGAGGGGAGGCAGGTAGGGGCAAGGGCACAGACACTGGCAGAGTCAGTGGCATAGGCACGGAGCCACTGGGTGAAACCAGGGGCATGCCAGCAGAAGCCTGGCCCTCGAGGCCTGCCACATACGCCTCCATCTTGGGCAAGAGAGGTGGAGTGGAGGGTGTGTCGGGCTGCACCACTGTGGTCTGGGTGGAGCAGGAGTTGAGGTTGGTGTTGG
>NC_085869.1:42373007-42380507 GCF_034702125.1 Engraulis encrasicolus
CTTTCAAATGCAATTTATTTCATGTTTGCATGTGGTTCGGAGGCTGAGATATTTAGGATTTAATAGGCAGAGGGCACCCTTTCCCAAAAAGGTCTTAGGCTAAAATAGGTTAAATATAAATAGGCTATATGAATGTCCTTACAAAACAACCGTATAGTACAATATTCTGAAAGTTAGATTGCAATATGTTAATAGGATATGTATATTCTAGCCTGGTAGGAAAGTAGGTTTGCATTGCCACATGTCATTTCATTGCGATGAATGGCATCAACTAAATGTGAGCATTAGCTAAATGTGACATGCAATCAAGCAATGTGTATCACAGGTATATTTTACATTAGTTTAGGTTCTCTTTGTAAAAGTGTTTGCTGCCCATTTTAAGCACACATCACCGGACACTTTTAAGATGATTTCCATTGTTCACATAATTTATTCAGCTTACTCGAGGTATGACATTTTTTCAGAATAGTGACAAAACAGTTTCATGACACTGTCAAGGATATATAATAAACATGATGCCAATGTCTTAAACGCTTTATGGTCATGAAAGGCTTACATTATTAGGGTTGTCTTTAACATAACCATTGACATAGACATTGACATAGCGTCATAGTATGTGTGCATAACTGTGTTATGACACTGTTAAGTATGTCATACATACAGTATGATACTTAAAGGGACACTGTGCAGGAAATGGTCAAAACATGTATTGCAACTATGCTGCTCATTGAAACTGGGCTGCCTATTGCCAAATTTGACCTTAACATGAAAGTTTACCAAGTAATTAACAAATATTTTCTAGTATGGTCCAAGTAGAGTCATTTTTGCAGCTAAAAATGACTATTTTTGGAAATTCAAAATGGCGGACCATGCAGAAGATCCCCCTTTTCATGTATGAAAAGTGCAAATAATCCAGTAATAATGAATACTTAGAATTTGACGGTGGTGGTAAGTATTCATGAAAAAGGCAACATTAGTGAATGGTCTGCATGAATTCTGGAAATAAACAACTAAAAATCTCACACAGTGTCCCTTTAAGTCAAGTAATGTGTTATTATAAATTCTACCTTGAGTACGGAGAGGAGGATGATCCAGAGGTCGGAGTAGAGAGAGGAGCAGGAGTCCAGCTGGGACAGGGAGTAGGACACGTCCACCTCAGCAACCTGCAGCAAAGACAAGGAGACATGGATGAAGACATGATTACACTGTGTCATAGACGTGAGGACACCCCTCACATTTCTACAGATTTTAAGCACATCTTTTCATGGCACAACAACATAGTCATAACTTGAATAGTCAGTGCACAGCACACAACTGTTTCAATGTATTGCTCACTCAAAATAATTAAAAATGCAGCCATTAATGTCTCACACTCTGACAACAAAAGTGAGTGCACAGACACACATAGCACAGCACAGTGCAGACAAAAGGCACAAGACTACACACTCTCTGGTCAAGAACCACCACAGCAATGTCTGGGTGTGCATGCATACAGGGTAGGCAGGACAGTCCTGGCTTAGTGGTTAGAGAGTTGGTCTTTCAATCTAGGGGTTCAAATCTCCCTGGCCTCTCCCTAAATCTCCATCCATGGCTGAAGTGCCCTTGAGCAAGGCACCTAACCCCACATTGCTCCAGGGACTGTAACCAATACCCTGAAAAATAATAGTTCAGTCGCTTTGAATAAATGAAAGCGTCAGCTAAGTGCTATGTAATGTGATGTAATGTATACCTGTGTGTAATTGTGTGTGTTGTGTCAGTACCTTGACGACGGCTCCTACAGAGTGTGTGCACTTGATGGGGTCGGCCAAGCCCCATATGCCCAGCACCAGCAGGTCCACTAGAATCAGCACCGCCACCAGGCCCATCAGCTGGATGTCCCGGATGATCTGCACAATGAAAACACACGTGTCACCAGTTTATTTTTCTAAAAACAACACTAAAACAGTATTTCTCTGCACAGCACACATTTCACTTGTTTACTTATAAAACAGCACTAAGACAACTTTCCTCTTTGGCCATGCTACAGGTTGAAAGCTTCTGCAAAGACGTCTGCTGTGATGTGATTACGCATCATTAGTCCATTCATTATATGCCCATTGCTTAGCCAGCTAAGCCAGACACAAGCAGGTTCCTGTTTATTGAATAGTGCTTGAACAGTCAATCAGAAAAGGGAAATGAGTCATGTGACATCAAACACCCTCCATTGAATGTATTCGAAGTAGGTGTAAGTTAGCCTGGGCGAAAGCGACTGTTAACTCCGTCAAACAGTCTGGCAAAAGCCAAGACGAACCCGTATCCGAGGAGGTTGGGAGATGGTCTGATCTTACTCATTTAAATTCATTGGAGTTCCGAATTCAAATTAAAACCCATATTGTGCTTTATTAGCATGACTGTCATGATATACTGTTACGATATATATCACAAAAGCATAGAAATAACAAAACAAAAGTGTGAATAATATAGTTACCTTAACCAATCAGTAACGAACTTCGCGGGTGAGTTCTACGTCACCACTCTCAAATGTTTGCTGATTGGCTTAACACTGAGAGAGCCCAGCTCGAGGCTTTCACCAGACGTTGGCGGAGCCAAAATCTTTGGGTGGAGTAAATAGGATGGCGTCGCCAGGCTAGGTGTAAGTAGCATCCGGAGGCATGGACATAAACATATGCGCCACTGTTTCCTGAAACTGGTAGTTATTATACCTGCTTTTCTTCAAAATGGATTAGCTACGTGGCTAATGAGGTGGTACACCTCAAACTCACCACTCTCTTGTCAGGGATGCGCTGGGTGAAGACTCGGTAGAGGCGCCACGTCTTGGCCAGGATGGGTCCAAAGACCAGCGTGGTGCCGATGCAGAGGGTCCATATGCGAGCCTGGACAGGGACAAGCAGGAGTGTCACATCACAGGAGGCATATCTACCCCTAACCATAAGCCTAGCCTTATGCTAAAGGGTAAATGAAATGATATACATTGTAACACATCAAATTGATTTAACAGGGACAATTATTATTACGAAGTAAGTCATTGTTCGATATATCAACACCGGTAATTGTGGAATGATATCTTAAGGCTTCTTAGTCGTTTCTATAGCTCAAGGATCTGCAAGTGCAAATCCACCTCTGCACCTCTATACATATAGCCCGACTATCATGACTTCGAAGCTTGGAAAACATTTTTTCCAAGGGAGATTCAAAGGGCGTGCGAAGCTCGCGTTCATGAAATGCTGAAGCTACAATCGATAAGCAGGCTCACCGAGAGTGAAGGACAAACAGGTATGTTGTCCCCAGCCCAGATAGATAGGGGCCCAGAATTGGGGTCCCCATTACATTCTATGTAATGGGTAGGTGGCCCTTTCAGATGATTTTGTCCCGGGCCCAGTGAAAGCTGTCAGCAGTGGCCCTGTCGATAAGACCACCCCATTCTTTCACTCACCTGCTAACTGACTGGTCTGGTGCATCATTGCCTTAAACACCCCATCGAGCCGTTGGACATGGTCAAAACTAATTGGTTCCCTATATCTCAATAACATTTGAAATGTTGTTGACAGTGTGCATAGCCAAAACTAAATGAGAAGCAAAACTTCACAGCGCCACAAGCCCAAGCAGGCCCAAGCCTAAGCTAGTCGGGGATTCAATGGGATTCGATGTAACATTTTGTACGGTGTGGAACTACTGTACAAACTCTCAAAAACTCTCCCATGTAACAACGGTGTTACATTCATAAGCTCTCATCCTGTACAGTGTAGAACAACACCACCACAGCTTCCTGAGTCACAAATTCATACAGTACCGAATGCCACACACTGTGTTGTGGTGGGAGATTACATGTGCCTAATCCAGTGCAAACACAATGCAGGTGTTAAGTTAAAAAACACACTCCTTGGATAACTGCAAACCCCTCACTAAGCCCAGAGCCTTAACGGTTCACAGCAGCAGACTGGGAGGCTTTCAGGAACATGGTATAAGCTCTGAGAGGGAACATCACAATATACAAAACGTTTTTTTTGTGGGGGTGATTTAATTTTTGTATTTCATTCTCAAGCATCTCCTAGGGGCGATATACGTACTGTACAGGGCCTCTTAAAAAGGTAGGCTGTTTCTCTATGGCAGAAAAATACAATGCATAACATTCAAATAAAAAGACAAAAACAAATATAGATTTCACTGGAGCCAATTACATCTCTGTAAATCACTAAGATCATTATGGGTTTTAGTCTTATTCGTTTTCTGTCTAACTAACTAACTAACTAACTAACTAACTAACTAACTGACTAACTCCCTCTGTCTCTCTCTCTCTCTCTTTGTCTATCAATAAGATCATTATCGGTTTTAGTCTTATTCGTTTTCTGTCTAACTGACTAACTAACTAACTGACTAACTCCCTCTGTCTCCCTCTCCCTCTCTCTCTCTCTCTCTCTCTCTCTCTCTCTCTCTCTCTCTCTCTCTCTCTCTCTCTCTCTCTCACTCACTCACTCACTCACTCACTCACTCACTCACTCACTCACTCACTCACTCACTCACTCACTCACTCACTCACTCACTCACTCACTCAAATCAAATCAAATCAAATCAAATCAAACAAAGCTTTATTAGCATGAATGATGCAATCATTGTTGCTAAAGCTGATGCAGAAGAAAAAAAATATAGGCCTATATAAAAAAGACATATATAGTCTCATGCCACTTAATAATTGTATTTTTTTTTAAAGGAAAAGGAATGAAAAGCAATAACAAATGTGATAACTTTCATTAAACTAGTGTAAATAATTAAATTAAATAAGTAAAATAAGTGTGTTAAATTAAACATAAATGAAACTCTCTCTCTCTCTCTCTCTCTCTCTCTTTCTCTCTGCCATCTCCTCCACCCCTCCATCTCTTCTCACTTACTTTATTGTTATTGCGCGCCCAGTGGTGGGAGCCCCAGAGGTCCTCAAAGGCAATAAGCAATATCACCATCATCACGGTATGTTTGTGCGTTTATGTCACAGGATGAGAAATATGAGGATGGCAACCCACCAGGATATGAGCTTTATTGTTTGTGTTTGAGAGAGAAAGTGTGTGTGTGTCTCTGTGTGTGTGTGTGTGTGTGTGTGTGTGTGTGTGTGTGTGTGTGTGTGTGTGTGTGTGTGTGTGTGTGTGTGTGTGTGTGTGTGTGTGTGTGTGTGTGTGTGCGCGTGCGTATGCATGCGCGTGTGTGTGTGAGAGAGAGAGAGAGAGAGAGAGAGAATTTGTCATTGTACTCTGTGTGTGTGCATGTGCATGCGTACATGCGTGCTTTCGTGTGTGGTGTGTGTGCATGCGTACATGCGTGCTTTCGTGTATGGTGTGTGTGCATGTGTGCGTGTGTATGCGTGTATGGTGTGTGTGCGTGCGTGTGTGCTGTGTGTACCTGTAGCAGTGCTCGGGGTCCTAGGCCCTGTGGAAGCGTCCTCTCCTCCATAGCGAATAGGAAGGCACTGCTGTAGGTCATCACGCTGCCACACACCGTCAACACGTTCAGGTTGGGGCTCGACATCTTCACAATCCTGAATATGCACACACACACACACACACACACACACACACACACACACACACACACACACACACACACACACACACACACACACACACACACACACACACACACACACACACACACACACACACACACACACACACACACACACACACACACACACACACACACACGTTTGCACACATAGAGGCATTACATTATAGAGGCTTTTGGGATTGACAGAGACAAAACCTGTACCTGTCAACCTGTTGTTCCTAAACTACAGTATGGAGGACAATCTGAAGACAGCAGTGGAGGAAAAGGGAAAAAAAACCCTACCTGTTGTTATTGAAGTGTGAATGAAATGTGAATACCAGGAAGGAAAGCAGTGGAGAAGGAGTAAAGAAATAGTGAATAGAGAGAAGAGTAGGAAGACAGATGCTAAGGGACTCAATGTTGCAATTTTTACTTTTTTATTTGAATACAATGCCTACGCGTTTCGGCCCTTATGGCCTTCTTCAGGGCGTATCAAGAGCAGGAGTCTCCTCCACTCGCTTCTCGTCATGATGACATCACTGACAACAGCATTATATTTCAATATCTTGCAAAAGCTCAATTGTAGAGTCTTTTTCTCATTTGCAATTGGGAGGGAAAGTGGAAAACAGCGATCCTAGCGGTTACGTTCCAAACTCCCATAGACAAGTTTTTAAAAAAATCCCACAAAGTTATGACTTGGAACTATAACACCAGACACATTTTTCAGCGTACACAATAGCATGAACTACTACCTGTGAAAATCTTAAGTCATTTTTTGCCCTTTTAAGAAAAATAGAAATTGTGCCAATCTGGTCGGAAACGGACTACAGCTCCCAGCATGCTGTGCTTCGCGCCTCGTTGACAACACAGAGAAACAAATGAACGCGAACGAACGCAAGTTCTTCGCATATCTTCACATTCTTGTAATCCTATGAGTTCCACATTGTCTTCTTATTACACATATATACACGCGATCATTTTGGTATGGTTTTAAATTCTCTAGTAGATATGATGGCTTCTGTGGTGACGAGTAACCACCTCTCTGGCTCATGTTTGGCTATGCTAATTTGGCTATGCTAATTACATGGAGTAAACAAGCCACACATGCCAGTCAGTGTAGTTCTGTATTAGCTTTTTAAAGAATATTAAAATCAGCTCAGATCAGTGAAAAACCAAACATTTTACCACCTGATTCGATAAAACGGGCCAACATGCCCATAATATGACTGCCACTACTTCTACTTCGTCGTCAGGGCCGAGATGTAATTTTTCAAAGAAAAAAAACATTCATTTGTTGCAGGGGGTTGGAACGTTGCCAGCAGGGGGCGATGAGATTACTTTCCCTCCCTATTAGGATGGTGAATGAAAAACAGTCCCTCAAAAGTTGTTGTGGCTAGGCTGACAGCTGGGAAACTTTATCGTTTTCTCCACGGAGGAGGGGCCAGGAGGCGGGACGAGGAGACAAGCGCAAGTGGAGGAGGCAAGGTCGCATATTAAGATGCACTCCAGGTCACATGTATGCCACTTTTTAAAACAATCAGGTTGGTCACATGACACAAGTCACATGATGAGCAGGTCATATGATTAGCAGATCACATGAGAGAATACAACAACAAGGGGGAAAAAATGCAACCTTGAGTGCCTCAGCATCTGTCTTCCTGGACCAAGTTTGAGAGCCCCTACACTGATGAGCACCAAGGAAAAAAGGTGAAGACCCAGAAGCACTCCAATTACCTGCTTGTGTTTGAGAGAAGAGTAGCTTCTTACCAGACACAGCCTGGCAACGTGGTATTGGCACATTGTAATAGTCACTGAAAAAAACTAAACTACCATAGTACTACACCACTATGACAGTACATGGGGCCTTTAGTAATTCATTAAGACTTGGTCATTATTATTCTGATAACAACTAATTTATAACAGAGGTAATGTCTTAAGGAGAAAAAAAGATCATATTGGCCTATTTCT